>NC_089795.1:14294714-14332214 GCF_040412425.1 Macrobrachium rosenbergii | reverse complement strand
CTTTTGGTGCTAAGAGAAATGATGAGGTCATCAATAAGCAATCTGATACATTTTTGACGTCCACATATGATTTTCTTTCGTGAATTCTGGTGTAATAAAACTCAAATTTCCCTGAAGCTCCGGTCGTTTATGCAAAATGCACATCAGAATGAAGGTATCACATGCTATTCAGACCTGTTTCTGTAAACGACCGCAGTGGCACAAACGCTTGTGAAAAGCAAATCGACAGCAGATGTCACTCAAGGGTATTTATTGGCTGAGCGCCACTTCCTTCATACCTCACGGAATCTCGGCTAATTTTCGTTTCACGAAGATATTTAAAAAGAGAACTTCAATTCTGGGTCATTGACTAGAAGTGGCCTTTCTAAATAGAGTAATTAAAAAGATTTACTTCTGCTATGTTGTCTAGAAGTGACTTTTCTCATGTTTGAAGACTTATACGGAAGATAAAAAGACACAAGGCAATAAGGAGAAAATGTTATGGAGGCTTTATTATTATTATTATTATTATTATTATTATTATTATTATTATTATTATTATTATTATTATTATTTCGTTCAACTAAAGTACCGCGTCATATTTAATGGTACTCAAATGGTTTGCCTGAAGTTATTGTTCAAAACGAGAGGTGATAAAGTTAAAGAAGCCGGAGAGCTAGGTGGGAAGAGACCAAACGGCCGAGAAGAAAAGTGAACGGCAGAAAGCGCTGCAGACGGGGCCGAAGGGACGCTGCTAAGAATCAAGGCAGACTCTCAGTGGCAGCCCTGTCGGAAGGTAGATTACTGACAGACAGACAGACAGACAGACAGTCTCACACAGACGGTAAAATAAAAAAAGGTTTCTAGAAGAGTCAGAGTAGAAAAACGTTTCTTCAAGGAAGTGTCAGTTGTTATTAATGACTAAATTAATTCGTTTGCTCGGTCGTTCCACTTTTGTAAACTGACTGAATACACCAAAAGCTCTTGAAATAAACCCATTGATCACTGTGTCTGCATAAATAAAAGAGAGCCATCACCATATGTTACTCCCTCTCTCCCCTTTCCGGTTTGTTTTAGTATATATTTCCGTTTTGATCTGATGCCAACGACAGGGATGCCGGTCTGTTATACCGCCTTCTTAACATCAGCTGACTATGATCAACACCCAACATCAAAACACAAGTTATATTTAGCCTAATGTGCGCCAGTTGTCTATCGAAAAGAAGTCTCCACTAAGAAAAACGTACAAATTGCACATACACAAATATGCATATATATATATATATATATATATATATATATATATATATATATATATATATATATATATATATATATATATATATATATATATATATATATATATATATATATACTATGTATATATATGTATGTATATATGTATATATATATATATATATATATATATATATATATATATATATATATATATATATATATATATATATATATATATACATACATATATTTATGTATGAGATGGATAGACAGTAACGTAACTAGAAATTTGTGAGAGATTAAGTTCCTGGCGTCAACCAGTTGCACTCTTATCCAGGAAGCCTCGGGTTATAAGCACATAAATTAACAGAAGACGCCAAGGCGGAAAACTTTTCTCCTGCTCGGAAGCCAGAGCCACGCATGCGCCTACCTGCTGTCAGCTTCAAGCACACATTTATAGAAAGCTCCTCACACGTCAGTATAGCTGGCAGCGTGAATCACGTTTTCAGATGATAACTATGATCGTTAAGGCAGCTTTGAAGCCTCGTGCGTTTTGAACCCACTTCCAAGATGATAGGAGTTACAAGTAGGCAGCATAACCGATCATACATTGGTAAAAGTTTTTTTCCTGGATACGAGTTCACACGAATTGAGGGTCGATACCTATTCTCTCGTTTGATTGAAGGCTGCGTTTATATTCTAGAGCGGGAGAGAGCTCCATGTAAAAGCATGCTTCAAGCCGCGAGCCGATAGGCACATATGTGATACTGATTTTCAAGCGTGCTTGTAGCTCAGGAATCCTGGATACGAGTATATATTATTCTTTTTTAATTTGATCGTGTACGGTATTTTATATAGCTTTTCATTATTTCATGTATTTTTCCTATAATAATTGAATAATTCCTGTCTGGAAATCATTTGATTTTGAAAATATTGCTCATTAGGTGTTTAGGTCTGAAATGATGTTGATTTTTAAAAGGAATAGAAACGATATTTCAAGATTTGATAATAATAATAATAATAATAATAATAATAATAATAATAATAATAATAATAATAATAATAATAAAATAACATTATGAGACGAAAAAGCCATTCTCGTAAATTTCATGACTTACTCTGATGGAACTCTTTAGAGGTTTCTATATTATCATTATTATTATTATTATTCAACCCGGGAGCATATTCATGAGGAAGAAGCCATAAAGGTCATTAACTTCATAAGAGGATGTCCCAAGGTACAGAGTAACCATATGTGAGCAAAGGAAAAAGAGAGCAAGGAGAAACTGAGTAATATGTAGAAAAACAATAAATGAGTAGATGCAGGCGAACTGAGACCTGATATACCTATCTACACAAATAAAAGGCCAGTGAATTTCTAGCAGCGCTACAGCCTCTCATGAGTTTAGGGAGTCAACTTCCGGAGCACCACAGGAAGACTTCCCGAGTTCTGCAGCAGCGGGGATGCAAGACCTTTGGTACTGATCAGTGTGACCTCCTGTCACCTCAGCAGCAGCGGATCGAAGCAGGTGCTCTGCACGACGATTTCGCCGGCAATTCCGAACTCTAGCATAATAATGACAATAACTGTAGATGGAAGCCTGATCCCCGTGAACTAGAACTTCAATCAAAGCATGCACACTCAACTGGAAAGCAA
Source organism: Macrobrachium rosenbergii (assembly GCF_040412425.1). Classification (NCBI taxonomy): domain Eukaryota; kingdom Metazoa; phylum Arthropoda; class Malacostraca; order Decapoda; family Palaemonidae; genus Macrobrachium; species Macrobrachium rosenbergii. The sequence goes on along the minus strand of NC_089795.1, from coordinate 14,329,339 downwards.
ACTGTTGAGTGCAACTCTCTTTAGCCTAGGATGCGCTGCTGCGGGGTAGGGATCTTTGATTCCCTACTGTCGTCCTAGTGTCCTGAAAGTTTTACACTCTTTCTAGAAACTGGATATTAGCCAAATCCGAAAAGCATAAGAACATAATCCTTACAGGTTCTCACAGATTGGGAATTAATAATGATTACAGTGATGGTGATGATGTTGATTATGGTAATTCATTCTATTATCATTGTTACCCTTATTTCCATGGCTGCGCTTTTATCAATTTTCATTATGCCAATCACTAAAACATTGGAATGTAAGTAGTATACGCCCTTTTTTGCATGAAATATGTTTAATTGCTATATAGGTAAAAAACAATGCCCTTCAAAAAAGTCAGCCTCCACTAACAGCAAACTTCTATGAGCAAAACTCTCCATCAACCAGGAACAGTCATTCGTTTGAATCCAAATGAAATCTGACAAGTTAAGAGCAGACAAAAAATACAGTCATTGACACTTATCTCCCAAAAGTGACATTGCTAACTCTCCAGTACGGCAACGGCTTTGTTGCTATATAGTAGTCAGGAGGGCCGTCTTCGATAAAATTTTCCTGAAAATCCACGTTGCCCATTTTGCGTAATCCTGCTAACGAACAGAAACCAAAGCATACAAACCAACAAATAAAATAAACTAAAAACACAACCTTCTAGGCTCCAGGCTTAGGTAGATATAGGTCACCTCACAAGGAATGACTGAAGGGTTGGCAGGTTCAAGAACTATGATTATGCCTTATCACTAAGCGACGTTTCTGTGTCTCTTCTTCTTCTTGGGTACTGACCTTCCCCCACGCTGACCTGTGTCCTTTCTTTTCCTTGTCGTGAGAGCGCGCTCTCTCGTCCCTCTCCAAAGTTGCTACTCGGCGGTCGTCCTCAGAACTTGAATGCCGCCTGCACGGAGACTCTGGCGGCTCCAGAAACTGATCTGAAATGAGAAGCAAAAATAATTCAGGATACATTGACAGAACAAATCAAAGACTACTGAGAGTCAGTATGTATAATGTATAACAAAGATCTTCCTTAGCAAAACTCTCACCCTGGTCTCCAGCATCTACTAGCACAGAGTCATCCAAGATTCTTACAAGTTTTGAAGACTGTAAACTTTTGAAATGCTATGACATTTAATCAAAATACTTTTAATGCGCCGAAAGATTTTTTCGTCTACTTTTTGAATTTGGAGAATGTCTCAAACAACGGCTAATTTGGGGTCAATACACAGAAGACTTCAGTTAAAATATTTCTTAAAAAGTACCTTATTTCTGAGAAGTACAAACTTTTCACGTTGAATTTAAAACGAGATTAATAATTAGTCTTGTTTCAGACAAGAGGAACACTCACTGCAAGCACAGACACTCAAAGATACTTAAAATGATTAAATATACTCAAAACTGTTCTGTCCAGTACAACTACGACTACAGATAAACTGGATTTGCAGAGATCTTCCTGAATTAATGGAATTGGACAAATTACGACAGTTCTACACTCCATAACTAGTTACTTAATTTAAAAGTTTAGTATTTTATTAATCTTGTACTTTAAGTAAAAGACAAAGGAACAAGAAAAGAAAGATGAAAATGAAAAGCAAAAGTATGATGGAAGCACAAATCCAAGAAAAAACACTAAACAATAATAAAAAATTAAGCTAATAATGACCGATAACTTTAAATAAACCAAAGGATATAAAAGATAAAAAGCAAAAAAAAAAAAGTAAAAAATGCGCCGAAGTTTCTTCGGCGCAATCGAGTTTTCTTTACGGCCGCTACAGCGTATAATCAAGGCCACCGAAAATAGATCTATCTTTCGGTGGTCTCGGTACAATGCTGTATTAGCCGCTGCCCATGAAACTTTAACCACGACTCGGTGGTGGCCTATACTATATAGTTGCAAGACGCACCATTATGCCTAACTTTAACCTTAAATCAAACAAAAACTACTGCAGCTAGAGGGCTCCAATTTGGTATTTTTGATGATTGGAGGATGGATGAACAACATACCATTTTGCAGCCCTCTAGCCTCAGTAGTTTTTAAGATCTGAGGGCGGACAGAAAAAGTGCGGACGGACAGACAAAGCCGGCACATAAAACTAAAAAACTGAAATTGCCTAAGACCTTTCTTGTTGGTTTGACAAACTAGATCAGTCTCCTATATCTTGAAACATTTTTACATCTATATTTGCAAATGGCTGTAAATTCTGAGGTTCCGGTTACTTGACCTCGAAACAAGGTCAGACAGGCATATTTTCCCATTTATTCATGAACAAGGGTCACTCCTCGAATCGTTATAGAAATAAAAGGGGTATGTCCAGAAGCCTGGACAACTTTTCCGAAACACGAAAACTCCAATGTTTCGGGATTGAAAATTATTTTCAAGGCTAAAGAAGCTCAAAATGTGACAAAAAAATTGAGTCCTAACATCAAGACAAGGTCAAATTTAGAGACACGTAGGTTAAGACATTGTGCAATGAAATATCCAGTGAAACAGCTCTACTCAGACAATGCGCTGAAAATATGGGTGAGGAAATCGGGCTAAGACACGCAGCATGGATGTGTGGTAATATATTTAGACTAGGAAATTGAACGTGATGCCAGAATGGAGATATGGAATATAAACATAAAGGAGCGGAGCGGAAGGTCTATTCATCAGGGAGGCCTAATGAAGTTTGCAAAGAAAACTTCTTTGGGGTTATTTTAAGTGGGATAGAAGCAGCGGAATGATTAAAGGTCATAGAATGTTTAATAAACAACGAATCTGAAAGCCAAAAGAATGTTTATTTGGCGACTGAGCAAGATTCTCGAAGGTCTTGTACAGAATTAAGTTTACACGTAAACAATGGGTCCCGCAGCAGTTTTTGTTACTAGTTGAAGAGTTAATGCGACCTAGCATATGGAATGGGCATCTCTTGCTTTTTTCTTTTTACGTTTTATATCAGTGTTTAACTCTTGCGTTTCATATCTTAGCCTAAAGACCTCAGAATTGTAGTATATAACTTGCATGAGTTTAAATGTCTTGATTTCTTTATATTTTAGTTCTTTAGTGTTTGTTTAACGTCATTTTAATAACTGACACGTTTTCAATCTTCTGCAGCCTTGAAAATGGGAATTAGTCTCGAAATTTTGAAATCTGGATATTAATGAGATGAATTTTTAAGTTTGAGCAGTGTTATGGGTAATGCCTTTTCATATATATATATATATTTAATATATATATATATATATATATATATATATATATATATATATATATATATAATCATATAATATATATAAATGTCATTTATATATATAAATTCACGCTACTTCACGGAATATCCCCGATGGGGAATGATCACCGAAGGAATTTTTAAGTGATAAATGGATCGGACCCGGCGGTACCGATCCGTTTATCACTTAAACAATTCCCCATCTGGGATATTCCCGAAGTAGCGTGAATTGGATATTAAACGACATTTGTAGCTTCATGATATATATATATATATATATATATATATATATATATAATATATATATAATATACAATCAATCACGCACACACACATAAATAAATATGTATAACGTCTATCACGAGATTAAGAACATGATGTAATATACTATTTACATCACATAATGAGGAAAATAAAACAACAGATTGCAAGATCTTTTGTCTTTAAAGCATTTTCAAGGAAAATACACAAAATGGAGCAAAATATCAAAAAGAAGGCCCAGTTTTTGAAACAGAAACAAAGCTCAACGGGCTGTATAACCTTTTTAATGCATAGAAAGGTCATCACATTTGGATTAAACCTTCACCTTTGGAACAGCTGTCTGGGATCAACTCTGGTGCTTGTATAAAACAGGGAGAGGCAAAGGAAATGAATCCGGATTACTGACAATCGTTAGTTTCTTTTTATATCCCCAGCGAACATCTTGTGCAGAATAAGGTCAAGAGTGTGATGACCTGTTCATAAATTAATATTATTTTACCTAGTTTGTTGGATTAATGCAGGTTCAAGAATATCCTTGGGTCTGTAATAATGCAACTAACATGATAGTATTTTATGTCCAAGTATAACAAACACGTGATGTTTGAAAGAAGCTAAAAAAAACTAACGATTGTCACTAACCCTTGTTAATGTCCTTCGCCTCACCTCTTTGTATCCAAGTACTTGAGTTGATTCTGGACAGCTGTTCCTTACTCAAAGATTTAATCCAAATATTATAACGTTGTCTGGATAAGAATAGTTATATAGCCCATTATGTTTCACTGTTGTTTGTAAACCTGAGTACATTGTCGTCTTTTGTTTCACTGTATGTGATATGTTTGAAATGATCTTAAAGTAAAGGCAAAAGATCTTGCACTCTGCTGTGTCATCTTTTTCATGATATATTTCTATTTATCTATTATATATATATATATATATATAAATATATATATATATATATATATATATATATATATATATATATATATATATATATATATATGTATATATATATACAGTATATATATATATATATATATATATATATATATATAGTATATATATATATATATACATATATATATATATATATATATATATATATATATATATATATATATATATATATATATATATATATATATATATATATATGAAATATAAAAGGCCCATGAAATACTGTTTGAACGTTGCAACCATATATTTCGAGCACTTCCTTCTGTGCCCCTGTTCACTGGTAAAATATGGACAGATGACAGATACAAGGGTATATATACAAAACATATATAGGTGTGGCATTAAGTCTTGTTGGTATGCAGGTGATCATTGATCCACGAAGGACGGAAATTAGATAAAACTCTAAAACTCTAAAACTATTCGATCTCTGTGTAACTAACAGCGTGTTTTCTTTCAATGGTAATTTTTAACAAACAAAAATTTGGCTGTAGCATGGGCAGTTCCCTATCCCCCCTTCTAGCAAACCTGTACATGGAGTATTTCGAAACAGAAATTTTGTTGCCTGTCAAACCCCGTAATATGATCTGGCTTAGATACGTAGATAATATTTTTACTTTCTGGGACAATAGCTGGGGAGACTTCAGTGAATTTTTTAATAGACTAAATTCGCTAGTTCCGACCATAAAATTCAAAACAAAATGGGTAAAAGACGGAAAATTGCCGTTCCTAGATGTACTAATCTTAAGAGAACAGAACAGATATGCTTTCACAGTATATAGGAAACCCACTTTCGCTGTTCCTTACATTCATTTCCTTAGCTACCACGATGTCTCTGTAAAGATCATGGTAGGGTGCAACCTATTCCTTTGGGGACTTAGAATATGTTCAAATGGATACCTAGGTAAAGAATTCAACACGATCCGCCAACACCTAATGCAACTGCTCTATCCTGAACACATTGTCGGGAAGGCTATCAATAAAGCAAATAAAATATACTACAGAGGTCAAACTCACAACAGACAAATAGATTTTAACGACAAAATGTACGATGAAAACATCCAAAAAGCTACAGAACATCTCAGGTCTAATAATTCTTTTATTTTCCATTATCCCAAATTCATTGCGAGCTCGCTCATTATCGTTTAATTAAATAAAAAAGGGGAAGAAGCAGGAGCTTACAAGATTCCGTGCAGCAATTGCAATGAGATTTACGTGGGGGAGACGGGCAGGTTCATCTCGCATAGAATAACAGAGCACAAAAGATCAGTGCGATGCTTCAGAGAGTCCAGGAATTTTCCTACATATTTGGGACAAAGGCCATACCATAAACTAGAGTGGGGCAGAGCTGGTTTTCAAAAGTAGTTGTCCGTACAAAAGGAAGATGCTGGAATCTGCTATCATCAATCAAACCAACAATATAAACCTATCAGGAGGACATTGGAAATCGGGAAGCATCGGCAGGTTAATCCTCAGGCCACTTCTTAAGAAGGTGTTTCAGAAAATACGACCACCAGATGCATCGCCAGACGGGAGCTAAGGAAGCCAAAAATCACGAGGGAATACCTTAATTTTCATTCTTCGTCGGTCAATGGCCACCTGCATGCCAAAGAGACTTACTGCCACATCTACATATGTTTTGTATATATATCCATATTTTACCGGTGAACAGGGGCACAGAAGGAAGTGCTCGAAATATATGGTTGCAACGTTCAAACTGTTTTATGGGCCTTTTTTATCTTCATATTATACTGTCATATTACAGTTAAAGACATTCATATATGTACACACACACACACACACATATATATATATATATATATATATATATATATATATATATATATATTAATATATATATATATATATATATATATATATATATATATATATATATATATATATATATATGTATATATATATATATATGTACACACACACACACATATATATATATATATATATATATATATATATATATATATATATATATATATATATATATATATGTATATATATATACACACACACACACACATATATATATATATATATATATATATATATATATATATATATATATATATATATATGTGTGTGTGTGTGTGTGTGTGTAAACTATGTATATATACATATATATATATATATATGTATGTATATATATATATATATATATATATATATATATATATATATATATATATATATATATATATATATATATATATATATATATATATATATATATATATATATCTGAAGGAAAATGCAGTCCTATATCGGTGAAGTAAATATTCTGAATGTTTGTTAAACAGGAAGACAGGAAGAAGGGCTAAACTGTTTAAGCAGAAGGGGATGGTGTAAGTCTAAGGAACTATTGAGGACATAAGGCTGGCAATTACGAGGCTGAAGAGTGACAAGGTACCAGAGTATCTGATAGGACTACATTTGAAGTGGGCTGGATTTGAAAGCGTGATTGATCAACTGACCATGGGGTGTAAGGTATATTAGGATTAGATGAATAATTGTTCCTTGTAAAAAGGAAAGATCATCGAGGAAACTAAGAATTATGGGGGTCTAATGTTACTCAATATACCAGGGAAGTAGTAAGGTAAGATTTTCATTGAGGAGGCAAGGCAGTTCACACACACACACACACACTATATATATATATATATATATATATATATATATATATATATATATATATATATATATATATATATATATATATATATATATATATATATATATATATATATATATATATATATATATATATATATAGTGTGCGTATGTTTGTGTGTGAGTAGGTAAGCAAACAAATTAGTAGCGGATGTTTTAGCGGTGGTTAATTATGTGTATATTTTTGATATAATATGAATTAATTAAATTGTACATATATTGTATATTATTTATACAAACCCTGATTTATATAATACTTTATTATTGGTGGTCCTGTTAACAACTTAAGACTACTACCTACATTTACCCTGTGGGCAACAGAATGATAGAAAACTGAAGGTAATACAAAAAGTGTGTATTTGTATATATATATGCCCCACTTGTATAAACAAGATCCTTTCATTTCAAAAGAAATAATAAGGATATTAAGAATACAATTAGCGTGGCCGACAGCAAAAAGATTGACTATTCTCTTTCAAGAAATAATTATGGTGGAAGGTCAGCTGCAGGTCGAAAAACAACATCTATAAATAACACAAATACATGCTGGCGCCGTATTATGAACCCTACTTCACCTCCAGAGTCATTTGACCGTCAGGATGACTTTTTGCACCGATCAATTGTATATATAAATTTGCATATACATACGTATACAGTTATATATATACATACATACTGTATATATGTATGTATATGCACATTATATATATACATATATATATATATATATATATATATACATATACATATACATATACATATACAGGGTGTTTCGAAATTAGAGCACCCCCTGCACAGCATAAACTAAAATTGATATTGACAAAAACAAAAGTAATTCAGAACAGATATTTATCTAAGTTTCTCTCTGAGTATTTAATATTTTGTGTGGCCTCCATCTGCCTGTACCACAGCCTGCATTCTTGAGGGATATGATTTCAGCAAATCGCAAAAAAGCTGAGACTCAAACTCCATTTCCCTGAGCACTTTGGTCACCTCTCTTCGCAGGTCGTCGAGGCTTAGTATACCATCATAGTTCACTGTGCACGCTTCAGCACGATCCTTTACGATACTACACATTAAGGTCACTGGAGCTAGCTGGAAATTCACTTGACGAGAAGAAATCGATACCACTGTTTCGAAGCAGCTCCTGTGTCTGAAGAGCCTTGAAACATGGTGACTTATCATGCAAAAATGTGACTTCTTCAACAGATAACACATTTTCAGGATCTTTGAGGAAAGGAAATACTCCACCAGTAAGCACAGTTTCTCTGAAGTATTCGCCATTCCATGACTGTCCTTTTTCTTTGAATATCCACATTAACCGTTTGGCTGTGAAACAGAAAAATTCCCAAACATTCAGCCCAAATAATGTCATTTTTATGATTTGGCTTCCAGACTGTGTAAATGAAGAATTCATCTGATGTGGCAACATGGAGAAAGTCGGCTTCATCTCAATCTTTAAGAAATGAACCACAAAACCATGCACGGTCTTCTCTCTGTTGCTGAGTGATATTGGGCTTGCTGGCAACATGAAATGGCTTGATACCAGATTTTTCAACTCACGATAACTTCTCTTCTTTCCCATTTTGTTTGTAGTACAAGCGCCAATTTACGTAAAGACTTTCTTGGTCTACCCACTGCCTCAGCTATGATGTCTTTTGACTCCTGAGAAAGGACTTCAGGCCTTCCAAGATTCTCACTCTTTTCGCGATGACAGCCATATGGATTTTTGTTCTAGTTTCTTTTACCAAAGGATTCATCTCTTTTAATGTATTTAGCTATCCAGGAACGTGAAATGAAGGATGCGCCAGCATCCCTGGCCTCTCTGAAGGTTATATCCCAGATTCGATCAATCCATCTGATTTCCCCCGAGTCGTTAGCCATGGCTGTATCTAACTCTGTTACTCAGTCTGAAAATACAAGAAATGTAAAATGAAAAATAGCTTAATAGAAACTTAAAATAATGTATTTGGAGATAGGCTATAGCAGAAAACTTCATAACTTACCATTTGTTCTGTGGAGGGGGTGCTCTAATTTCGAAACACCCGGTATATATATATACATATACTGTATATATATGAGACAAGTAATATATATATATATATATATATATATATATAATATATATATATAATATATATATAGTTATATATATGTATATATATATATACTGTATATATATTATATATATTATATAGTATGTATATATATATATATATATATATATATATATATATATATATATATATATATATATATATATATATATATATATATATATATATATACTTTATATATATTATATATATATTATATATAGTATATAATATATATATATATATATATATATATATATATATATATGTATATATATATATCTGTATATATGTTATATATATATATATATATATATATATATATATATATATATATATATATATATATATATATATATATATATATATATATATATATATATATATATATATATATATATATATATATATATATCTATATTGCAATGAGAACACCTCTTTCCAAGCCAACTCTCCTTTCAAGAACATCATTTACAAAAGATGTTAAAGTAAAATAATTTCATATCGGTGTCGACATTAACAGTCGGTCGTAGAGAATTTACTTCTCTTACAAAGCTCCTGTTATTCTTTCCTTTGGCGGTCTTTTCATTCCCTTCCTAGACCATATGACTGCGTTAAAACTTCTTTCCAGGTCACTTTGCCACCCTTGGAGACAAGCCTTGATTGTATGATCATCCCAGGCACTACTTAAGGGAGTTCCTGAGTCAGAGCCACTGGAGGCACTAATCCAGGATAGTTGGCCAGCGCACCGAAAGAGAAAGTTGGGAGACCACACAACACGAGATCACCCATGTGGGCATGGCATTTTAACATGAGGTCAACAAAGCGAACCACAAGGTCAAGGTGGCACAACAGAAAATGGATGACTCTTGCAAGAATGGGAAATTAATCCGGGGCTAAGGTATAAGAGAACCAACCCATAACGCCTCTCGTCAGATACACACCAGATGCAGACCTGAAACCTACAACACTTTGAACTCCGCTCCCTAAGAGCCATCTCCCAAACCACGTGGCTGACTTCCAGTCCGGTATATTTCCAGTGCCAATGTCCTTAATAATAGCCCCCCCCCCCCACCACCATTGGCACATCTATGAGGACCCATCTCTCTGGCACAAGGTAACGTGCTAGGAATTCGAGTTTTGCCAGTCACGTAGTCCTTTTTTCTTTTACTATTCCATTTTCTGTGTTTCCAGTGCAATTCTCATACAGACCTGACTTTATTATTTATGTTCATAAGTGAATTCAACAGTGTTATGTCCAAGGATCCGTTGGCACCATCATTGCATTCTTGAATCCTTAGTTGCGCTAATTTCATCAGTTAATTGCATGCATTCTTCATTGCAGATGGAGTTTTCTCGCTGTGGATCCTTCTAGTTCGATTGTGCTCTCTTTGCAGTGGTAAATCCACTGCAAATTGACTCACGGTGCCCTAGAAGTGAAATCCCCAGCATCCAGTTATCATTTGTTCATCTTAATTTAGTGCTCCGGCAAGATCTCATTTACCTGCCCTAATTATTCCCACCTTCTGATTTGTGTTTTTGTAAATATATGTGATTCTAGTTATCCTAAGAGTTTATCTAAAGTTCCCCTTTCTAGTAAAGCCCTCAGCTCATTTTCTTTTCTCTATGTTCTACCAACCCAGGAATTCTAGTTAGATTGCTTCATCCCTTGTGGTAAGTCCTCTTCCCAGGTTTAGAATATATACAGTATATATATATATATATATATATATATATATATATATATATATATATATATATATATATATATATATATATAATATATATATATATATATATATATATATATATATATATATATATATATATATATATATATATATATATATATAACTATACGTATGTGCACGTTCATGGATGTGTACGAGTATATCTGTTTCTTCTGCCAAATGTTCAGTCAGTGTTCAAGGGAACTGTACTCAGCAGAAATTCATGTATGCAAATTTATATATAAAATTTATCGGTGCAAACAGTCATCCTGACCGTCAAGTGACTCTGTAGGTGAAGTAGGATTCATAATACCGCGCCAGCAGGTATTTGTGTTATTTATAGATGTTTCCGACCTGCAGCTGACCCTCCGTCATGCTTATTTCTTGAAAGAGAATAGTCAAGTCAATCTTTTTTGCTGTCGGCCAAGCTAATTGCATTTTTAATATCCATATAATTTCTTTTGAAATGAAAGGACCTTGTTTATACATTCATAGACTAATACTGAAATCATTCATATCAAATCTCTATTTCATAAGATTAGACTCATTTATATGGCATACCTCAACTTTAATCATTAGAGTACGAGCTTGTTGGCAGGTGCTACATGCGCTGGAACTCGGCGCTGCTGTCTCCCCTACCCACCCAATCACCTACCTACCACGCCCCACCTACCCCGCCCCCACCCGGACCGGACAAACAGGTTTGCAGGAGGAGGGTGGATGTCACCCCTACCCTCCCGTTCCCCTACCTAGCCTGCCACCACTTAGGGTGTGGGGGGAACAGAGAGAGAGAGAGAGAGAGAGAGAGAGAGAGAGAGAGAGAGAGTATACCTTAGCTTAACCAGACCACTGAACTAATTAACAGCTCTCCTAGGGCTGGCCTGAAGGATTAGATTTATTTTACGTGGCTAAGAACCAATTGGTTACCTAGCAACGGGACCTACAGCTTATTGTGGAATCCGAACCACATTATAATGAGAAATGAATTTCTATCACCAGAAATAAATTTCCCTAAGTCTTCATTGGCCGGTCGGAGAATCGAACGCGGGCCCAGCGGAGTGCTAACCGAGAACGATACCAACCCGTCCAATGAGGAACTAAACTGGTTTGCAGGGGGAGGGTGGCAGTGTCATGTCTCCCCTATTGTCACCCAGGGGAGGACAAGCAAGATCCACTCGGATTTTATTATTATTATAGATTGTTCAGTTCACACGCTCTTGTTTTCTGTAACATGAACGAAGGTTGTTTTATTAGCTTAGTATAACTCATGCATGCTTTGTGCTGTTCAATTCTTTTTCTTATGAATTTTCCAGTATGACAGCTCGAATATATCATTTGTCATACGCGAGATTTTATGTACCAGTTCTCTCTGGTACATAACGTAACTGGTTAGTGACTGGAAGAATGGGGAATCTTCCATTCATGATGTTCAGTTCACTCTTTTGTGAGGTAGAATACTGCTTAGTTTAAAATATTTTGATTGCTAATTCTATTACACTTAGCAACAACTGAGGTCTTTGCTCAGTCTTCTGTGCATGAATAATCTTGTAGATGCATAAACTAAGCAGCTGATACTTGTCCTCCTCTAAGAGAATGTTGTCCTACACTGATTCTGATAACTATCCCTGTTTAATTAAAGTAGAATCAACTACTTTCATGACGGCGTATTTGCTTAAACACCAAAAGCTTCCAGAATTCTGAAAATATTTTCAAAACTAGAGTTTTATGGGAGGCACAAAATGATTTAGGAATTGGTTATTCATTTACCAGACACTTTGTCATAAGTGGTTTAGAATAATTTTGAACATTTGTTTAAGAATTCCTCCTGATTTTCCTCATATCTGTCTAAATAGTCTGGACAAACAACGCTTGAAGTAAAAACCATCCTTCCAATTTGAACACTAAGGCTTGAGTGATATACGTCATATGCCAGATCATTCTTTGTTGTCAGTGATGAAAAGTCGTTCTTCGTGTTTGTCTTAAATGGTTAAGAAAAAGCCACTTTATACAACAAAATCTAAGTGAGTAAATACAGAACAGCGGCTTTCGACCCTCACTAAGGTCCTCTTCAGCTGAAAGCTCCTGCTCTGTATTTACTCACTTAAATTTTGTTGTGTAAAGTGGCTTTTTCTTAACCATTCTTTGTCTTTCTAATTAAGATCTCTATAAGTCTGTTTTCTCTTTCTATGAATTTCATAGGAAGAACATTTTAATGGAGTTTTTGCCAAAGAAATATCCAAGTATTGTCTACAGGATAGATAAACAGAATACCATCTACAGTACATATACAGGTTATTTCAACACATTGTAAACATTTCTAGGGAAGTTTTTATTTTCATTATATATATATATATATATATATATATATATATATATATATATATATATATATATATATATATATATATACATATATATATATATATATATATATATATATATATATATATATATATATATATATATATATATATATATATATATATATATATATATATATATATATATATATATATATATATATATATATATATATATATATATATATACATATAACTGGACAATAATGAATTTATTTGATTATCATTGTCATCTCAAATTTCTGTAGGTGAAATTCGCAATTTAATGTGAGCTTACAGTAGTTGATGCACAGTTTAATTAGAGCAAGAATGCTTCCCATGACAAGAAGGAGAATATGAATTTCAATTTCATCAGTAAGAAAAGTGAAATATCTTCAAATGGGTCTTCTATAAAGAGTGGGCACATGGCAAAATTAATAAACTTTTTGAATGAATAATAAAATAAATATTTTTTTTCATAATTTGTTCAGTTAGTCTTATGAAGTAATATAGTCACTGACGCCAAGGAGTGCTAACAAATTTATTTGTCAGGTCAAATGAATCCTAAATATGTGAACGTTTTACTGTTCCCAGTAAAACTGATAAACTGTAAGGCATTTCAATAGCTTCTCAGTGATCACTGGGTTTTTTCTTTTACACCGTTCCAAAAAGACATTTATGGGAAAAGGGGGTTGCGGTGGTAAACATATCAAGATCTTGAGAGACAAGAGTGACTGTGACATTCTAGAGAGAGAGAGATAATCACGGTCAGTGACCAGCGAGGTATTCACCGTTGATTTATTATTAAAAACTTGTGTGCTGGGAGATTAGACATCAGGGAACTTACGCACTTCCCTTATCTAGATTGCAGTGAGTAAGTGGTCTCTCCATTTACAGAGGACGCTTGATTATTGATTTTATCAGGGAGTTTGATGATGCCCATATCCAGCTAGTCCAGGGGAAAGCAAAATAGGATTTACGAAAATCTGATTGGATTTTATTCACAGAAATGTAAGATAGTAGCGGTTTCTGAGGAATAATGCAATACCCATTTATAGATAAGGCTATAGGGATGTATAAAACCGCACTCGTGGTTGCAAACATTAAAAATACTCCAGTAAAAAAACTTGTTTGTTGACTTGTGTCTTGGTGGAGCTATGATGCACTGGGCCCATGAGGCTAACCACGAGTGTGGAGATATTCAGTACTATAGCATTATCTGTGAACAGGTGTTGCATTATTTCTCAGAAACCGTAACCATGTAGCATTTCTGTTAATAAAAGCCTATCAGATTTTTCCAAATCCTATCTTGCTTTCTCCTGAACTAACGGGATTTGGGTAATATCAAACTCCCCAATAAAACCGATGATTAAGTCTCCCCTGAAAATAGGAAGGCCACTTACTGCAATTCTAGATATGGGAAGTGCGTAGGTTCCTTGAAATACGAGATACAGGCGAGATTGTTATCTCGTGGACATCCTAATTCAAGAGTGCAGTCTAGTCTAAAATGAAGGAGTTAACATGAAGGATGTGTGTTGAAAATCCATCGTCCATAAATGCTAAATGAATACTTACAACATAACAACTGATATTAAAATCTAAAAAGTTAGCGGATGTTTCACGGCAATCATGAGAAACGGTTGCAAATTACAGCTATGGAAGCATACAGAAGTGACTGATTTCACACAATACTAGGTTAATCCATTAATCACGGCTTCCTGCACTACAATAAATTTAATCAGCTTAAGAAATTTATGGAATATTTCGTGTATTAACATTTGAATTTCGTAGATTTTATATGGGAGGTCATTTTAAAAAATAGTCCATTCTTTTAATCCAGGAAAAGACAGCTTATGGATCATGTTACTCAACAGCTACGGAAACACAATGCATTTGCAAAACTATGGAAAAGACGGCCGAGGAAAGCCTATGTAGCAGTATCTGAGGTTTCACTGTAACTTTTTGCTTGCTCGGAGTGACTTCTACCCAGAATAATGATAGATTGCTTGAGTTTCTCTACATACGAAATGTTCACTTGGACAAACAGGGTGTCAATGCTTTTTCTTAACGGAATGATCTTAGGTACAAGTGATATAAAGAGTGAAAAGTATAAGATTTCAAAGAGGAAAACTTCCATAGGTAGAATTCTAAGCATTACATTACTTGAATTGCCTGCTAGTGACATGTGAATATCATTCTTGAGTTCATAAAAGACTTATCGCTTGTTGATGATTTTCTTTAGCATTTTGTTGTTTTGCAGAGGGTATTAACACGGCTATTCCTATAACTAACTATTCAAGGAATTGCGCCAAAGAATCAGAAATGTGACTTTTGGAACTCACCGACAAAAATAGTTTTCTTTCTATTTCTGGTGCTTATAAAATATTCACAGTAATCAAGGCTCGTGCAAACTTGTGTACTATTGACAAACACTTGGACTGATATATGGTAACAGGTTTGCCACGAATCATTTGAAGGATCTATTCCAGGATTTGTTTTCATCTAACTATTTCAGAGATGCGAAGCTTTAGCAAGAACTAAAGTAGTGATATATTAATATATTCATACGTTCCTAAATCCACAAAAAGTTCTTTTTGCCTCCATGACCCTAATATGGAATGTTGTGCCTTGACATTTTTTATCCATATTTCTCAAAATGCACTACTTACTTTCTCCTCATCAGATTTAACTTGTCGTTGTTACTCTTACAGGTCTATTTCCATCCTTCCTTCTCGAACTTAAACTACCAACAGTTATAGCTACTTCTCCAGTCAAACAATGATTAGATATAACCCAGTCATTATTCTTTTATCGTTACATCCATCAACTTGAGTTTTCATCTGCTCTAAACCAGTACATAATCTAATACATTTTTTCTTCACCTTTTGCAAGCACATTCCACAAGACTTTTTCCATTCTCATTTTCTTTAGGACCTCCATACCTGCCCACGACATCATCACGTTCATGACACTCCAAAAAATAGTAATTTTCATTCTCATTCTTTCCCAAGCCTGGCCCATATACACCACTATCACGCCTTTTTTCTTCTGTCATGCTCAATCTTACCCAAACAATTTTTGAACTCATGCGTACCCACAGAGTTGCCCAAGTACTGTACCCTAGCACTATACCTTTCAGCTACTGCAGAAACCATCACCTTTTGCTCTGACATTCCTACACACATTGTCCATTTAACCTTGGTCTCAGGCCAAAACGTCCAGCTTCTCCTTGAACAAATCAGCTAACAAACACTTCTTTGTCTCTGCACTACATCTACCTATGTTCAGAACCGGGAGTTACTTTAGCCTTTTGCACTTCTAGCTATCTGCAAATAAATTCACAGTATGGGGTTGTAACACTCATGCCTTCTGCTACTGAGTGACTTTTTTTCCCTGTATTCTTCAGGTGTAAGAATTTGATGCCATTGGCCTCACGTGAAGAGGTCATCTGGCATTTAGGTAAGAAAACAGAGGATGGAATTCTTTGGTAGTTATTGAGTTCTGGGAGTGAATAAAAATTATCTTGTGGAAAGGTGTTTAAAAGAAGCTTAAATTACTGAAATTTCATGGTTTCCAAAGTAGCACGACCTGTTTACTTGCGGTGCGGTTATAGTGTACCTCAAGTCAGATGAGTTTATAGAGAAGGTTTGCGTACTCTTTGGGAAGGTATTTAAACAGGCCTGCTACTTTGGAAACCATGAAATTTCAGTAATTTAAGCTTGTTTTCAACACCTATCCACCAGATAATTTTTATTCACTCCCAGAATTCAATACCTACCAAACAATTCCATCCTCTGCTTTTTTACCTACTCTTGCATTTAAAATATGTAGAAAAACCATTACAAAACACTCTGTCTCACTGTTATTCTTTTCCATTTCTATGTCAAATACACTCCCTATTACAACTTTTATTCCTGCCAAACTCAGTCTTGCCAATACAGTCATCGAACTAACCCATCAGTAGTCTGTTGCCCATCCCCTACTGTCATCCTGATACTGGAAGAGCTACACCTATCGTAATTTTACATCTTTTAGCAACCCAAATCATAATTACACTTTGCGCTTCTCATTCCTGTACAGACTGCCTTTTCAACTATTTTTCAACTATATGTCTTTCCCCCCTCCTCGAAGATGTGACCACAGAGGGTCATTATCCTTTCATATTCTCAAAAATTCTTTTGGGATGAGGTTGTTAGCCCCATGCCATTATTTTCACCCTAGCTACCACCCACCACAAGCTATTAAACTCCAATTCCTTAGTTTGCTACTTGGGTCTACAGAGGCATATGGGAAAATATATTACCATTTTCTCTTTTAAACTGTCTTTTCTAATCATAAAGAGCCAATTAAAGCAGAAAAACAAGCCGGAAAACAAGTAGACCGACAAAAAGAAAACTGCTTAAACTATTATTGCAGCCAGCTCTCGCTTTAACACCCCTGAATTCACGCAGACAGGGATGAAATTTAATTGCAATGTAAATTTCTCCTCCTGGCCATTTTGAAAATGAATGTAGTGACATTTTGTTTAATATACAGCAACTTAGGCTCAGTCTTAGCGTAGGCTTCTCATGTAGTCTATATGTTAAGAGTTATAAAAGTAGCATCATCTATGTCAATGTATTTTTAACAGCCCAGTGACCTCTTAACCATTTTTTATGGATATGCTTACCACTGAGTGGAAAGCAAATTCAATAAAATGTTAGGGAATCAAGAAGTTATGTGGTCATTATGGCATGAAGAACATACCATTCTGGAAAGTGTTACCGGTAGATTTTCTTTCATACAAGATAAGAAGATTATGTTTACAATCTGAATGAACCGGCCTTCTGCTTTTTCATCGGTTTTGTTTGACACTGTCTGAATTTCTTTGACAGTGATTCGAAATAAGTGAGAGGGCCAAGACCAGTGATTCTCAACCTTTTTTTGCCCTTGCACCCTTTCACATATGTCAGAATGTCATTCCCCCTTTTCCAAAATTGTCTGCCTCAAAAGTTGCATTCAAATAACATTCAACAAAATACTAATAAAAAAAAAAAAAAAAAAATAGCTAGCAGAGAAAAAGCCCAGCCTGACCTCTCAGTAGTGTGGACTGATCCACACTGCGTTTTGTGTGGTCCTAGAGCCAGTTTGAGCCTGCCATCTGTGGTCACAATTCCCCCCTTAAAACTCTGAAATTCACCCCCCCCTAGGGGGGGAATTCCCCCGGTTGAGAACCACTGGTCAAGACGATCCTCAGACACGAGGCAATACTTTGGCGTTCGGTGCTTGTTGACCGTTTCTTGGTCATTGAAGGAAGGTTGTTGAGCGATGGTTCTAAATTAAATGTAAATGTTTCTCTGATTTTACATATGGGTCATTGTTCATTGTAAAACCTGTGCTAAAAACGTATTGGCGTTGAAAAATTGAGAGAAATCCTTTTGTGGCCTCATAGCTATGCATTGCAATGGCAAAGTATTTGCTAAGGTTCTCTGTTGGATGTAGCAAATCATTAGGTTTCTTATAACCTCTGGTTCTCTAACATTAAGGGTAAAAAGAAAAAAAAAATGGATTTTTTTAACTTATCTATTCCTTTATAAAATTAAGTTTGTCTTCGAAATCATGCAATAATGAAGCAATGAATAAAGTAAATTAATACCCTTCCATTGCTAGGTCGTATGAGCCGTTGTTCTTTAACGGTTACAAAAAGGAGCATTTTACTCTCCACTTTCCCCACTCCTTTGCGTTGCCATGATTGTGGGGTCATTTTCCACAGAATTTTCCACTCTGGTGAACCTGGGATCAGAACTATTTTCTTTACAATAAAGGTTCTTCAACTCTGCGCAAGTTATAGCACCCTTTCATTAAAGGTAATAATACTGTTTTATTCGGCCTCTGTCTTTTATTCCTTCAATTGCAATAAATGAATACCTCTTTATTTCATCATACTGAATTTAAATCATCTTACAATGTACACAGAAAAGGTTATTTTTCTTGTGATGAATCAATAAACCCTTTATGCTTAAAATCATCTAGACCAGTTAAACACGTGAAGCATGCAACAATTTTTCCGATGACTCACATTCAAGGTGACGAAAGAGTCAATTTTTGCCTCTCTGTCAATCTCAAAATGACGACATCACATTAGGGGTTATGACTCCACTATGCGATGCCATGCTCTAGTGATAATGAGGTATAAGGTTTTCCAGATGTGTCTAAGTTCTTTGTTGGGCGAGCGGGTTCCGTTCTCAGCTACCACTCTGTTGGCCGCGAGTTCGAATCTCCGACCGGCCAATGAAGAATAAGAGGAATTTATTTCTATTGATAGAAATTCATTTCTCGCTATAATGTGGTTCGGATTCCACAATAAGCTGTAGGTCCCGTTGCTAGGTAACCAATTGGTTCTTAGCCACGTAAAATAAGTCTAATCCTTCCGGCCAGCCCTAGGAGAGCTGTTAATCAGCTCAGTGGTCTGGTTAAACTAAGATATACTTAACTCCAGACCTGTCTGTTACACTAATATACAGAGCCTTCTATCATACTTACAAGTTAAGCATACCTTAGTTTAACCAGACCACTGAGCTGATTAACAGCTCTCCTAGGGCTGGCCTGAAGTATTAGACTTATTTTACATGGCTAAGAACCATTTGGTTACCTAACAACGGGACCTACATCTTATTGTGGAATCCGAACCACATTATACCGAGAAGTGAATTTCTATCACCAGAAATAAATTCTTCTAATTCTTCATTGGCCGGCCAGAGACTCGAACTTGGGCCTAGCAGAGTGCTAGCCGAGAACTCTACCGACTCGTCAAACGAGGAACTTATCATACTTACAATGCTGGATAACAGAACAATGTAAGACTATGGTTTTTTCACATATTACCATTTTAAAATGTCACAATCACATGAAAATAAAGGCGAAAAGCATTCCTAAATCACTCTTAATTGCAAAAACACCTCCTCCATTGTGTGCTCACCAGCCCACTTTATATATCTGTTTGTATATTTGTTTGTCCACTATAGAAATCCGAACAGTTTAAAAGACCCAGACAAACTTTTACACACAGCCTCTTTGTCACCCCAAAAGATTTTTAATTCAAAGTCAAACCCCTATGCCATGACAGACATGCAAACACAGGCAAAAAAAATAAAATTTTCGTTTTTACGTCATTTTTCCTTCAGTTTTCTGGGTTTATTCTCATTTTTCACCTGACTCTTCACCTTTTCTTGTGGCGCTGCCAGAAGTATGATTAACCTACAACAATAAATCCCCTATAACATCTTTTTGATCAGAATTTACGTGAATTTTGATCATGATTTATGACAATAATTAGTGTAATTGTTTATTACCTCGATAAAATCTACATTGAAAACCTAAATTGATAATTTCTTTCCTTAGTGAATGAAACCGTGTCCACACATGCGTAGTAGTGGCTTAACACAACGATTTCAGCCAGCATAAATCACCGCCAAACTCACTCTATCTCTCTCTCTCTCACAAGGCATCACGCAGACACTTTGGAGCGAAATGTATCTCTATCTATGAGGTTTATTACTAAATTATTCCTAGAGAGAACAACAATTTATGATGCAAAAAGTTGGAAGGCAGCGTCTGCATAAGTAACAAAAAATCATTATTTGGCAACTTTTGGTACATATATTATAGAAGCTGAGATGATATATCATTATACCTCAAATGATTCCATAAAACTAATACCTACTTCTTTGCAAGAGCAAGCACCTAGAAAAGGAATATCTATCGAAAATAACTGTTGATTTTACATAGGCGACATCTGGCAACCACTTCATCATACGAAAAGCGATAATAACAAATTATTTGCCCCGCCCGTTCATGCATATGGTCGAAGACATTATATGATATAATAAGTAAATAAACACATTTTTTTTTGTGTACAGTGTTAAAATGGTCCTACACACGATCCTATGTCATTTATTACACGATCACCAACATCGTGTAGGAAGAACAACACTTTGTTGGCTGTGCTGGAATAATCGAAATATCACCTTGGACACTCCAGCGGTTGGAATTAATTATCGTGCGAATTGGCAAAATACTTCACTGCACACGGAAGATAAGCTTCTTTTCAAGTTACTTGGTAGGCTACTGATTACCTGGAAGATAATGAATGAAAATTTTAGATTAAAACTTTACATGAACGTAGATCATTACATTTGGAAACCTTTTCCGAAAGGTACTTGGAGGGTAGATGCAAATAGGGATTAAATTAAGAAATGGCAACTACTGCACTCCTAGCAACTCGAAGTGCTCACAGCTTACACAACACGTCAATTCATAGCTTTTGCTGATGTAATCATACACAGTAAGGAATAGTATCCCTATCATTTAGGAAAATAAAATTATTGTTTATGGTTATGTATTAGAATGATATACATTCATTTCTATTTTTTATCAACGTGTGTGCGTGTGTGTGCATATATACAGTATATATATATATATATAGTATATATATATATATATATATATATATATATATATATATATAAATATATATATACAGTATATATATACATATATATATATATGCATATACACACACACATACAAATACCACCAGCTTCTTTTCACTAGCGAGAGTCCCGAGTTCGATCAATGGGAAGGGTGAAAGCAATTAATGCTCATCTGGAAAAACCCTCTGAAGATGAGAGCAGATTTAGGTACCTAGTAATTTGTTTACTGAGATGAGTCACTGTCATGGTGAAGTACATTAGTGTAGCTGATAAAGCAAAAATTGTTCAAAATTTGGAAAAAAGTATGAAAATGCACACAGAATTATTTTTCTAGCTTATTCACATAAAAAAGGACAAACGTCATCTGACCAAATTAGCAACCACCATCTAAGTTTCAAAATGGCTGCCGGAAAAACTGTCTTATGTCGACTACTACTGTAGAACAGAAAATTTCACTAAATCACCTGTCATAAAGATATGAAATACTAGTAAAATCAAGTGTGTGAGTTATCACCCTAATAGAACATGAAAGGTACTTTTTCTTGGACAGAAACGAGAAACTAGAACCTGTTTTGGCTCCTTCTGATTAAGTTAAGATGCTGATACAAGGCTCTTCAAGCATGTTTTCCACTGCTCAGAAAGCGCCCACGAGAAAGTCTTCATTAGATAAATTGACAAAGATGATGGTGTCCTTGTGAGTGGTATCCACTGATCTTACTTAGGGGTGCATATTAACTACCCCTGAGTGACTGTTTGAATAAACAATGAATGACTAGTATAAAGCCATAGCAAAATACAGGGAAATAATTGCTCATGCCACTGCAACCAACCTAGACAAAGAATATAGGATAGTGCCGCCATTTCTCTATGCTGATACTACTGTAGCCGCAATACCAGTAAACATACAACATGGGACACTTTTGATGGGTTTTGCAAATTACACAAATACTTGATGGTTTCACGAATGACCACCCATATCACCATCACCAGGTTGAAAGATTTGGGAAACTTCTTAATGTGAGAACAAACGAAATTGCACAGATGAATCAGACTAAAATACTCCTTCTGTTAAAGGGAAAGATCTAGATAGCATTCCACTGATAGAAGCTGCCCCCCACCCACATCTGAATGTCAAGGAAAACATGTTCAGGGTCAGTCAACCGTAGATTAACAACACTTATCAAGCCCATGGGCTCTCTCAACAACAATTCGGGAAACAGACAAATTATTCACTGAAGAAATTCAATGTTTCAGAAATGGGCCATCATACAGAGTCCTTGTTAATAATTTATGGCAGTTTGCATTAATTATGTACTGAGTGTACAAGTTATCACTACATATTGTGACGAATTTATCAGATTCATTCTATATATATATATATTATATATATATATATATATATATATATATATATATATATATATATATATATATATATATATATATATATATATATATATATATATATATATATATATATATATATAAATATATACACACACACACACACACACACACATATATATATATATATATATATATATATATATATATATATATATATATATATATATATATATATATAAATATATATATATATATATATATATATATATATATATATATATATATATATGTATATATATATACATACACACACACACACACATATATATATATATATATATATACAGGAACAAGAACACCAGTGTTAAAATCCGTAACATTGTCTTTATTCTTAATAGCAACGTTTCAGGAAGCTCTGTCCCCATCATCAGGCTGAGAGACGAGAAAAAATATGGAGTAAACAGTCATGATAATATAAAACTTCTAAACAATATTAATTTTTATATATGGATATATTAGATAAATGAGGATAATAGCATGTAAGAGGCTTGGGATATGAAAAGGCTCAAATATTCATAATAATAGAGTACACTTAACAAAAAATAAACAAATAAACATGTTCATCCAAAATGAGCTCTTAGCATAGCTGCAAAAGATTGACAGTCATCAATGCTAAAGAGAAAATGAAAAGGAAACTCGGCAACGCCTAAAATACCCATTAAATTTCAAATAGGTACGATGCTATTTTATGAACGGCTGAATAGGCACTATATTACCATAAGTTCTGGTTTCATTCTCCTAATACAGAGATCCTGTAATGAGAAAGTTCAGTTTGTCTATTGCTTTATACAAGATTTTGAATTCTTGGTGAGTGAAACTGTGGTCTTTCTAGTGACAGTGCTCTCTACTAGGTGAGTGTGATGGCTTTGTTAGTGGAAACCCTGTTCTCATGCTCCTCCCCATGTGCTCAGAAATTCTATGTTGCAGCCAACGATTGCAACTACTAATGTATCTGGTATTACAGCCAGGACAAGTAAACTGATAAACAACACACGAAGGTAAGCCAACAGGCAGTGGTTCCTTCTTGCTTAGGTAAGAGCCAGTCATAAATTTATTAGTAAAAAAAACCTAAACTGTACCTGTGGGTAGGCATTACTTAATATATTACAAAGGTTCTTTTGTATTTCAAAGCTCAGGTTTCCCAAGTATGGAAGTCCTTCAGTACATTAAAATTTAAGACTATTGAGATGAATTTCTTATTGAGAAAGGATCTAAGAACTATTTGAAACAAAGTAATTGGAAATGAATTAGAACTATAGTAGTTTTGCAATTACCAAATCTCCTGATCAAATCTGATGAAACTGGAACTGATATTGTATGCTCGACTGACAAGGGACTTTAATTTTTTAAAGAAATGGTGAAAAGAATATGAAATTAAGACCTACTAAGGGATTCAGAGCCGATGAAACAGGTTTTTTTGGCAACACCTTTTTATCAAAGCATCGGATAAAGGTGAAAGTTGGCAAGTGTATATTTTACAATCCTACCTGATTTTTGCAAGTATTATCTAATACCTAAGTTCGATAATTTTGATATTTATAGAGTAAATTAAGTCGTTGATGCCGGAACCGAGAAAATCACAGACAAGGATCCTCAAACAATTCGTGATGTAAACATAATATGACGTCATAAGGCTCCGCCCATCGACCAGGTAGGTGGTGAATGGCCAGCAGGATATGGAATTGTCCCCGTGGTTGCAAGACTGCATTTGTGCTACTGCTTGCCACTTTGCATACAAGTGAGAAGACCTGTAGGAAGATTTACTATAGCGTGAATAGGTAATTATTTCTATAGTGGGCAACACTTACTTGGCCACCCCAGAAGTGTGGGCAGGAGTTGTTAGACAGTTCTGTGATTTTGAAGAGGAGTACTGGAAGTTAGACAATATCTGTGAGAGCGTGGAACCAGTCATCACTGACATTGCTAGAGACAATGAGGACGGGGATGATGACATTTTGTAAATAAATAATGAATAGTGTTAGACGTTTTATTTGTACATCTAAAAAATATTGATTAAAACTCAGTGATTATAAAATGTTCCTCATTCAAACTGATTCCAGTATACTTTCCTTTCCATGCATATCAATATAAATCGTGTTACATTTGATCGATATTAAGTAGGTAAATAATAGCTTGCCCTCAAAATCTTGACTCCTACCACTACCTTTTATTTGCAGCGAGTATACGAGCGCTGTTCAGGGTGCTGTATGATGTAAGTAAAAACAAAGAAAAATAGCAATGGGTTACATTAACTGAAATAAAACAATGGCGTTGACCTTTACACCTCTAGCAATTGAGGGAAATGAGGTATCATTGCTTTTCACTTGAATTCTACTTCTAGTAGATAATGTAGAAGGCTATAATGTCGAAACCTGAGGTAAACCAAAGCGGATTGTCTTTTTGTATTCCCGCCCTGAATAGATGTATATCTAACCAATGAACTGTAGACTGGTTCATTATGTGGATGAATTACATACACTGAATTATTTGCAAAGTAGAAACAATACGAATTTCAAGAAAATGGAAGAATTCCATACTTACAACTTAGTCCCAACAACTGCTGTGGAAGTTGCGTTGAAACCCCAAGAAAATAATAATAATAATAATAATAATAATAATAATAATAATAATAATAATAATAATAATAATAATAATAATAATAATAATAATAATAATAAAATGATTGAGAATGATAATGCAATCAATGGGACCATGACAAATCCTGCTCGCCATCATTGATATCGCTGGCGCCTAGGATGGGTAATAATATCAATTAGTGAATATGTCATCGGCAAGTGGGAAGAGCCACAGTGAAGACGTTTTCCCCATATGTAAACTTTCTTCACTGTGGGTGGAGCCTCATGACGTCATGGGTTAACGTCACTATTATGTTCAAAGCCCTTCCCTGCAATTTTGATGACTCTGGCATAGGAAACACACTTTTACTCAGATAAGTACCAGAACTATTGAACTTAGGTACTAAATAATGCTTGCAAAAATTAGGTAGGGTTATAAATTGTACACTTGCCAACTTTCAGCTTTATTCGATGCTTCGATTAAAAGGTGTTGCCGAAAAACCGTGTATCATCGGCGCTGAATCCCTCAGTAGTCCAATATGTGTGGATTTTCTGTAAACTGAAGTAAAAAACGTGTCATCATCTCTATTAATGGTGGTGTCAAGGAATGGAGGTGTGTAGTTATTTTCAATTTCGCATATGAATTTCAAGTTTGCATGTTGTGCATTTAAATATTTAAGGAATCTCTGGATATGATCGGTTTTTCTGAAGATTAAAAATGTCATCTACATACCTTCGATAGAGTAATGGTTTAAATTCCCTAGGACAGTTGTTTAGCCATGTAGTCTCCTAGTGACACAAAAAGATGTCGGTATAGCAGCGAGAGGGAGGTGAATGCATTGCTACTCCATCAGTCTGGGAATATAATTTGTTTCCAAATATGAATGCAGAGTCTCATGTAGCTATGTTAAGCATGGTTTCAAATATGTTCTTGGTTAGTCCGTATTCGATTATTCTTTCAATTTAATATATCTACAATTATATTTGTTTTTCAACAAGAGACACATTTGTGAATAATAACTCATCAAAACTAGTCATAACAGCAGTTTCACTTAAATTTAACGATGTTAGTTCACTAGCAAAATTGGTAAAGTTCTCCAGTGAAAACTCATTAACTGTCCGCGGTGAGATAATCTCTGCAAGAAACTTTGCTAAACTGTACCTAAATGTAGAGGGGATGATGGAAATGCGTTGTTTAGGTTGTGAAGTGTTGGTAAATCATATAGGTATCTGGGTTTTGAAACAGATGCACAGAATTTACCATATACCTTATTGCCTATTTTATCCTTGATTTTGGGCAGTAGCCTATTCAGTTTATCCTCCTGTTTAAGGATATATGATGCTATATCGTCCCTAATCATTCTGAATTTTGAGACATCCAAAATAATAAGCCCATTCTTGACATGTAGCGATCTTCGTTCACAACCACAACACCCTTGCCCTTATCCGGCCTTACTATAACTACATTTTTATAATTCTTTAATTTTTCTAGTATTTCTGCATTTTTAGAAAAATCTTGTTCTTCAAGAATTTCTGAAATTTAAGTATGTAACTGATTTTATCAGCTAATGTATGCCTTGGAAGTAAGTACAAATATGGCGGATTTCTGGGAATAAGGATGGTGTCCATAGTTTTTGTCAGAACATGCGCCCAGTTTTTATATGAAAGACGATTAAAAAATCTATTGGTAGGCAAGTTTTCACACTTTTTCACGTCTTGAAAAATGCTATTATTCTGCTCGAAATTTCAACTCGTCTACTCCTCTAAATACAACTAGTCAAGACACTACAAAATAGTTCCTTGAATCAGAGCTAAAACAACTGACAGTTTTCATAGTTAGGGACTGAATGCAGAGGGCGTGTGTATAATGGGAACAAGCAAGTCGAAGAGCTCTGCATATTTGACTTATCTATGAAGGGACTAGGAAGACCATTAAGCAACAAACCTTATTATAATGTGTACATTAAAGAATGGGGATTATATAGCAGTGAAAAGTGACACCTGCAGTTTTTGGGCGTAGTTGTATTTTAAGGCCAAAATTTGGAATTTTTACTCTATAACGCCCCTTCAAATTGTAAACTTTTTTGTGCATGCACAATAGCCCATAGCAATGCGAACTTGACGACAGAAACCTAATCATTAACTAGTTGCGTTTTACTTAAAAGAGTTAGAAAATGTGTGCTAACGACCTGATAGACAATTTGAGACCATTGTCACAGAATGACATAAATAAAATGGCAAACCAACAGCTGAAATGTGCCCTGACAACGTTGCTTAGCGCTGAAAGAAATGGCGAACCAGCCCACACCGTCTTGCTCGATATACTACGGAATATATTAAGCAATGTGTATATATATATATATATATATATATATATATATATATATATATATATATATATATATATATATATATATCTGAAATGAAAAATATCAAATAAGAGTACGGTCTTTATCAGATAGACTGGATGAAGCATTCTGTATTATTCACCAGCAACTACTGTTCCTGGGATCCCTGGATAATAATGAATGCAGACGAAATCTGGCGATAACTGGGTTATCTGAAGAATCCAATGAGGGAATAAGAGAGACAGATAACGATAGGTTAATCAAGGTATTGGAAGCTGCAGGATACTTTGAAGACGTGAAAGCTGGTGAATGGTAATTGAAAATGTTAGTTCAGGTAAAACAACAACGAGCAAGACCGTTTTAGTCATCGTGGAGGATCAAAGCAAAAGAAATTCAATCATTCGAGTGGCAAAGAACTTGAAAAACGCACAAAGACCACTCAAGAAAGTCTACGTAAAGACAGACAGCAATCCAGCTGTGTGAAGAGAGGAAGCGTTCGTCTCAGAAAACGTGAACGAGGAGAAAAGGAAAAACCTGAGAATGTTTGAACGTCGTTTACGGCTGGAAAAACCGTTTTGTCACGCGATAGTGTTATTAACGACAGATTTTCTTCTCGTTTTTCCTAGGTGGTAGACAGGAGAATTGCGATTTACTACATGTTTTCTTGGAACATCTCTGGACTTCGGGTTGAAGTCCAGGATTCTAAAATTTTGACATTTATTCTCGGTTGAGACATCGTTTGGTTCATGAAAACTAAGCAGCATTTAAACCTTAATGTACTAGGGTTACTTGTACACAGAAATGTATCAGAATGGAATGCACTGGGATGGGATTGTCATGCTTGTTGAGGATAATGTAGTTGATTTAATATCTCGAATGGACACAGTACTGAAGACCAAATTTGGTTTGAAGCATTTTGGTTGCTAAACGTGAGACTTGGAGTGCGTATATGTCCCCAGACCACCCATCCCAATATGGTGAATTAGCTGCCCATGTAGTAGGACAAGAAGGTGTACTTGTGATGGGTGACTTGAGTGCGAGAGTTGGAGTGTCAGCTGTCGGTAATAGTATCGGACATTACAGTAAGTCTGAAGGTGTGAAGGACCACACGGTTCATGGCCATGGAAGGACACGTATGAATATTTACAATAATAAGAGATGGTTGTTGCAAATCATTCAATCATAAAGTAAAACAGTTAGGAAATAACTTAAGTTATAAGCAAAAGAATAAATATATATCTGAAATAGATTTGTGCGTTATGAAGCAAAGATATGTTGGTATGACTGAGGAACTTGTGGTAAGACAAGATACTCGAGGTTCCGATCATGTACCATTGTGTGTTACTTTAGCTGCAAACAACCGGTCCTCCCTAGGAAATGCATATAACTGGAGCTCTGCATACGAAAAGATAAAGAAAAGTGTATGTTATAAAAGCGTCAACTTGGGGAATTTTCAAGAGAATTACATGACAGATACCACCTAACGCAGATGGTACGCTAGACGCTGATGTAGCTCCTCTTCATTCTGGTTACGAGACCTTACTAGAAACTGCTTCCAGACACCAAACACGACGAGAAGGCCATCCGGAAATAAGGGATGAAGAGACACCAAGATGGACACTATTGCTGGACAGGAATGACTGCAAATCGATTTGGGAATCAGCTGGTTGGAAAAGAAAAATTAGAGAAACAAACGAGGAACGTTCTTCAGACGAACAATTTAAAGAGCTTGTCGAAGGACTGCTGAACCCCTGAACAACCGTACTCGTTATGAGGACAAATTTGACAACTTGTCCTGTATGCGAGTACTGAATAACTTTTTTGTTAGTGAATTCGACCAAGCAATAAAACGCCTTGATAAAAGTAAAAGCTGCCTTGGTTTATTCCCTGGGCTAATCGGTGCATTACCAGCATCATGGCTGCTGTTCTTTTTAAATATATTCAGTGTTGCATTTTCAGGTGCATTTTATCCTATGGTTGGTGTGGTGTTACACTAAATAAATCGTTTTATTCAGGTCAGGTAATCGTACTTTGTGTAATAATTGTAGAGAATAGAATAATATACTATGGAATTTAGGCCAAAGGCCAAGCGCTGGGACCTATGAGGTCATTCAGCGCTGAAACGGAAATTGACAGTAAGAAGGTTTGAAAAGGGTAACAGGAAGAAAGGCCCGCAGTTGCACACTACGAATCAATTTTTAGGAGACGGTGGAAAGTAAGCTGGAAGAAGGAGAACCTTAAGTAATGCCTACAGTGCTCTGCTTGAGGTGGCCTGACGGCACTAAGCCCATACGGATGTGCTGATTATAGAGGAATAAGCATAATGGATATACTGGCCTAAATTTATGATTTAGTGATAATGAAAAGACTTCAGTTATGGCATCATGTAGATAAGTGGCAGGTCGGGTCTCAAGGCACATAGGTTGTATAAAACAAATAGTTGCTTTAAGATTTTGTGCAATTATGCAGTGTATAAGATAAAGAAGCAGTGTATAAGAAAAAGAAATTGCATGTCCTTTTCATATATTTTAGCAAGGCACACGATCGGGACCCTAGTTACTACCTTGAGAGCTTAGGATGTGGTAAGGTCTTGGTTAAGGTAATAAAATCAATGCATTGTTGTAGGCTACTAAAAATATATTAAGAAGATCTGCAACAATTGGTTCGTCTGTTGGTGTTCGTCAGGGGGCTCCGACAAGCTGTCTGCTATTTATTTTGCATATTAGTCGTCTGGTTAGAATATTAAAAGAGAGCATTGAGACACTGATTCTTGGGCAACCTGCAGTATGTAATCAATGGACGATGTCATTGTATTGTCAACAAACAGAGAGATGTGTGAAAGAAAACTGAAAATAGTTCTCAAAAACTATAACGCATATGGAATGGTCATAAATGGGAATAAAAGTAATTTAGAAAATTAGTAATGATAAAGGTGCCAGACGAGATTTGACGGCAGAAGGAGTAACGGTGAACGAGGCAGCCAGGTACCTCTGCCAGGGTGCCTGGTTCACTGTCACAGAGAAGAGCGGTGATATATTGCCCTTGCATGAATTTACCAATAGAAGCAATTGTAAATAAATGTTCTATAGTTTGCATAGCCAATACCTCAAAACCATTTATTAATAACAAAAAAAGTATCTGATGTAGTCGTAACATCGGCAGTGCTGTGCAGTTGTGAATCTTGGATGTGTAAAAATGTTAAAGGATTAGAGAAACAATACAATATGGTAGTTTACAAGTGCACAAAAAATACGGATACGAATTTATGCATGATTGAGTCAGGAATTTTACCAATTCAGGACGTTATTGTAAAGAGGCGGCTAAGCTTTATAAAAGAAAATGAAGAAATGTAGATATAGAGGAACTTTTCAATTTTGTTTATGATCTCTTTAGAACAGCAAATACACCCGGTTTTAAATAGTTCAGAAGCACTTTGGAATATCAGTATGATACGAAGCCATTAGAGAGAATAACAAATGTAATTTCAGAGAAAGCCATTAACCATGGTACTACTCATTTGTCGACATATTTGAGGTATTTCAATCCAGACATGAAAGTACAACATGTGTATTTAACCAAAGTTCATTCCTGATTAACAACATGTGTCGGTCACGAGATCAAGATTATGGTCTGTCTCATAAACTTAGAACTGAAACACGTGGGTGGAGCCTCCCCCCTAAACCCCGAACTTCCAGTTTGTCGATGTCACACGCTAGTGTACAGACTGAACGACTCTTGAACGAATCGTTTTCGCGTCAAATATCAGGTCCTTAATTTTGTAGCATGAACGACCTCCTAAATGAAACAGAGAACATTTCTGAACTGTCAGGTTGTTCATGATGTTCTGAACATACACGTATAATAACCTCTGCAATGTGGGAAAGATGGGATAATGAGGCTTCTGTTCCATAAATGACTTAATCTCTATTTTTGCAATTATGAAATGACATCTGCAGAACCTGTTATATTATTATTATTATTATTATATTATTATTATTATTATTATTATTATTATTATTATTATTATTATTATTATTATTATTATTATTATTTCCTTTTTATCACTGTGATTAGTATCACTATAGAGCTTTACTATTTTCAATTTTCGTATTTAACCCTCTGGATCTGAGTTCTGGAGCCACCTGATGTCTCTAGCTGGAAGTAAATTGTATGCAGTCTTTTTTAAAATATTTTATTTTTACTATTATTCTCAATATTATTATTGTCATTACCATTATTATGAATACTATATTTTCTACTTCAGCAACCGTGTGGATATTGCCGATTATCACTTTTTATCGGGTTATTATCTCGTGTATCAAGAGTATGTGTATTATCTCTACTTTGTATATTCCATGCATATGGCCTTCAGCTGAAGTAAATATTTATTATATTATATTATACGTTATTTCTGTTGCTTACTGCTATTTGTTTTCATGTACATTTTTCATATTCACAAATATTAAGACCAAATGTCACTTCATATCTGTAACTGATAAACACATCTCCCCCTGGAAGGATTCTAACCTGGACCTTCGGCTTAGATACAGCGATAGGCGGTTTGTCAACCTTTCCAGTTGTTTTCTGGGCTTTGCTGCCGTCTTGTGTCAACAATGTAATAAATTGGATGTTATAGAAATTAAGACAATTAGATCCATTTGATACATAGGTCAACTCATATAGCTGCTACAGCAGGCATTCTATCTTTATCATTTCGTCAATGTTTGCTATGGTGTAAGGTACTGTATACTGAGATACGGAGGCGGTAAAATAAGGGCCAAGTTGAAATTAGGGTTACTGACCGGTTGATTTACGTTTGAGTGTTTAGTAAACTAAGTGGCTCTCTCTCTCTCTCTCTCTCTCTCTCTCTCTCTCTCTCTCTCTCTCTCTCTCTCTCTGTTCTTGAGCAGACGGTAAACTAAAGGGAGTTTTCAGTTTGAATATTTGCCAGAAGTAAAATATGCTCAGATAATGTTTACGACTTGATTAGCAGTGACTTCAGCTCCAAGACACGCGCGAGGCTGTCAAAGGTCTTAGATGAATCAGTTTAGCACTATTTGCCAACTAGTTGTTGCTCTCAGTTACATTTTCAAACCATATCCCTCATTTGTAGTTGGAAGAGAATTGACTAAGAGAAGCAACAGGTTTTAATCAAATGTTGATAATTTTTAGATTGATGCTACAAAAAAATGTTTCAAAGATCAAGATGAAGGTGATTAATACCAGTAATAAATTTGCTCAGACATTTTGAGTATTTGGTTGGGGACACATTGAGATGACTTGCTTCAAAGGGCAATAAGTGATGGACGGAAAGCCGAATTGCCATGGAACCAGCGAAAACTCGGGTAAGTGGGAGTCACTTGGTTTTATTTTGTGGCGCTGGATGCGTTAAGTAAAATTTTCCCTAACTCTGATTATTCTTTGCATTCTGACATTCTGATCTTCCTGACTGTACCATCTTTCACTCGGTACTAGATATGCAGTTAATTCTAGAACTTTTATTACAGCTGCAACCAAATTATTGAACGGTCTTTTCGGTCATCTAGTAGAATCGTTGGGACATCAGAAATTGCAGTGGAGTGCAGATGCCCTATTAGTTGTGGAGGCTCACATGCGTCTTATTCTGTTATCTTATTTCTCACCTTTGTTTATAGTTTACTCTTGAGCTGTGTGTTCCTTTTCTGTATTAATTGCTCTCTTTATTGAGCCCTTTCGCTTGAGGCGTTTTTCCTGTTGAACTGCTGTTGCAACTTGGCTACTGCTACTACGTCTGTTGGTGATAATAAATTAAAATCAAAATTTTGCTTTTCTGGCAATTTCTATGAAATGATGAATGCCATGAGAGGAAGAGTGTGACCCCATAAAACGACTGGAGTTTAGTGGGAAGACATAACTCTGTTCTGCTATTGGTGAATGTCGTCCTCATAGAGACAGGCAAACAAACTCATGTATTCCAGCATCTTCTGACAATATTTTATAGGTTTGTATTACACCAAAGTTAAGAACTGACTTCCTTCTTGTACAGGTACTTTAAAATGTCTCTCGTCATTTGAAACCAAAAGAGAGCCCTGAAGTTCCTGATTATTCCTGATAGTGATGAATATATTATTGATGCTTGAGCTTGAATCATAGTTTTAGGTTGTCTTGAAAAGACCTTTCTTTAGGAAAGTCTTTCCTCAGTCAGAGATATAAGAAAAGCGCACAGGTTAGGTCTGAAATTAATAGCTGCATCCATTCGCACAGAAAGGGCTCCAAGAGACCATCCCATTTCTGTGATTTTTACGAGGAAGATCTCTCTTATGTCAGGTTGAAAGACTAATTTGTAGTGATATTCTAAGTGATGCGAACGTCCGTGAGTACTCTAGATCCGTTAAAGAAATGTCTGTTTTTATGGGTTTTGTCTGCATGAGGTTAGCAAGGATCTAGTTACGTCCCTTGGTTACACTACATTCGGTGATGACATCAGGGTTACAGCGACCATTAAACTATTGTTAGCCTAAGTATTGCCACAGTAGAGCCTAG
>NC_089795.1:14264714-14292214 GCF_040412425.1 Macrobrachium rosenbergii | reverse complement strand
ATATATATATATATATATATATATATATATATATATATATATATATATATATATATATATATATATATACAGATTCATTTACATTTATAGTAATACAGATCGCCCTAAGATGTTTAATCTTACTTTATATGCGATTGCTGTCTATTTGATTGCTGGATCTTATTCAGTATTCACCGTGCTCATTATTCGATTAGCATTTTTTAGCCTTTTACTGAATTCCAACACAAAAGAATATCTTGGATATTACCCAAAAATTTGAGAAAGATTCAACCTTTTTCATTCTCTCTCATCTATTGTCTCGTCCCCTTGTGCATAATGTCCTTATTCCTTTTGTTTTTCTTAGATTTATCTTGGGTCTCACGCTCCTCGGCATATGATGCATGCTAGTAAACAAGCTTTTTCAATACTGTTGTGTTTTGCTGTTTAAAGTATATAACATCTGCGTTTTCTAAGTCTATCAAGTTTTTAGCGTTACTCCAACCTGAACATTTATTCTATCTTCAACCACTCTTCACTGAAAAATCCACGAGAAGGGTGAATAGTAAAGGTAATGAAAATAACATTCCCCTGTAGTACCCAGTTATTTACTGCAAACCCTCTTGAACAAGAACCCTTCAGCACTAACTATACGTGTGTTTCGTTCAAGGATAATTTCAATTAGTTTTACATATTTACCGGGAACACCCTAGTGGCGCATGATATTGGTTTATCAACCCAAGCCATCATACAGCACAATGTGTCTTAACACAAAACTTTGATCTATGTAATCACCTTATTCACCTTGTAATTTTATCAATTTCTTTCCTTATTTATTCGAGAATAAACAAGCTGAATATTTTCATCACAACCAACAATATGTGATGCCTGTATATTTACCACCGTCTGTGAGGTCTGCTTCAGTAGTACTTTTGATGCAACTTGCATTTTCATGGCGCTTTCTATCCCATTAGTGTCCACTACTGATTCCACTTGAAAACTATGAATTCGTTCTTTAGTACATTCTGGTCTCTTAGAACTTCTGGTATGTCGGTCAAATTGTCCCCCTCATGTCTCTAATTTCCGTCTCATAAAATGTTCTCTCCACTCTTGTCTTTCTTCTGACACGGCTCATGGCTCATCCCTCTTTCTGACTGGTATCCATTATCCTCCTATTTTTCCTGATACACTTTCGTGTCTCATCTTGATTTTCCTTTCTCTAGACTTAATTAAGCCCTTAGCATATTTAGTTTTGCGCTCTTCATCTCCTCTCTGAATTTTTTTTTCTGGCACCTTTTCCTTTCTTATTTTCATTATTTATCCCATAGGGATATGAAATGACCGCCAGGGTTTCTGTCTTGTTACCTCATATCCTGGTACTTTTTTTCTTACATAATGATGTACATTCCTGATGCTAATCCAGTCCTCATTTATCGTCTGCACCTATTCACATATGGTCCATAGAACTGCAGACCTATTTGACAATTACAAACGCCTCTTGAGCTTCTTTTCCTAGAAACTTTATTGTTTTAAACCTATTCACTCTGTCAACTTTTAATTGGTATCCAATTAAAAGTTGATAGAGTAGCTTTACGAGTAATTTCAGCTTAAGAGTGGCAATGACACGTTGGTGATCATAGCCGACATCTGCTCCTGTAAAGTTCCTGACATTCCTCAGCCTTCTTTTTCTCTCTTGATTAATGGCTGTGAACTCTATCTGATTCCTATGACCGCCATCTGGGGATGCCCAGGTGTACCTTATTCCCTACTGATATTCATTCAAGCTCTCCGAGTTGCTGTTGTTCACAGGTATGTAAGTAATTTCACTAATAATATTGAACTTAATTTTAAGCCTGAAGAAACTTCTTTTGATCATGCTTATGTTTATGTCAGAAACTTGTATGAATAAATTAGTAGGTATATAATCTAAGCCAGTGGTTCACAACCTTTTTTTGGCCATGCCCCACCTAATCACCTCTAAAATCCTGATGTCCCCTGTGCTAACACAGTATATAATTCTTATATTCACGCGGCGGAAGCCTAAAAGCCCATTAACTTAGTTTAAACATTCTCGAATTGCTCCCCTTAAAAATCAAAGTACCCCCTCCCACGTTGGGAACTACTGATCTAAGCTGATCACAGGGCTCATTTTAGAGATACGTTAAATTTCTTTGCTCAGACTAACAAAATCTCGTTAGTCATTTGAACCAGTTACCTAGATCCGGATAGCTTGTTAAGACTAGGCGATAAATTTAATAGGTGGCAGGAAGTCAACTACATGAAATGTTACTTCAGAGCTGGGAAATGTATTTCAAGTTCTGCAGAGAATTTTTTTTTATCTATAAAGTTCCTAAAATAAACGTGCCCTGCCAAATACTGAGTGAACTCTCAAGCTGAACTGGTCCTTGTATAAAGATATCATAATGGCACCCTCCAATGTTGATGTTTTTGTACTGTGCAAAAGCCAGTTAAGCACCGTATTTCATGTTAGATATCCTTCTCATCTAAGAACACCGTCAAAAAACTTGTCAGCTTGAATAAGTCAATAAACGTGTTGTAGCATAGTTTTAAATCCAACAGATCAGCTGAAAGCGGGAAGCCCAGAATTTTTTTTTTAAGTTTTCAAGTTAATGTTCAGAAGTATGAATTACGGATGTTTTGCGAGGAACGCTCTTCTTGAAATGATTGGTTAGATCGAAACATTCCATTGATAAAATTGTACATTTATTCCCACGTACTAAAAAGAAAGTAAGAAAGAGAGGGTTTGTTTGATAGAATGTTATACAATCTGAGACATACTTTGAGGAATGCAATAATAGGAGATGATTAGAACTGCATAAACAAAAGGGAAGATTGCTCTAGGTGCGACAGTTTTATATATATATATATATATATATATATATATATATATATATATATATATATATATATATATATATATATATATATATATATATGTATTTCGAAATCTAATAAGACAGAAACCAGCTGATTTGAAAACGAAAGGAATAATTCGTGAAACAGCTGATACTGAAGAGAAGATTTTAAAGGGAAACTTAGCTGGTGAAGAAACAGAGAGATTTGGAAGCAAGATGGATTTTGGACAAGTAAAAAATGCGCCGAAGTTTCCTCGGCGCAATCCAGTTTTCTGTACTGCGTATAATGCTGTATGAGACTCTCAGCCACGGCCCATGAAACTCTTGGCAGCGGCCCATGAAACTTTCAGCCACGGCCCGCAGGTGGCCTATGTTGTTGGTACCTATAGCGATGCCAGACGCACGATTATGGCTAATTTTAACCTTAAATAAATAAAAACTACTAAGGATAGAGGGCTGCAATTTGATATGTTTGATGATTGGAGGGTGGGTGATCAACACACCATTTTGCAGCCCTCTAGCCTTAGTAGTTTTTAAAATCTGAGGGCGGACAGAAAAAGTGCGGACGGACAGACAAATAGCCATCTCAATAGTTTTCTTTTACAGTAAACTAAAAATGGCATATGTCCCAGTTAAGGTGGTTTACTCGCTGAATTTTGAAAAAGTAGGTGGCGTATGAGGATGGAGTTCATGGACGTGGTAAAGCATTGATGTACCGAATTTGAAATTTGTAAATAATTGAAGAAGGGAATCTTGTAGTTGTGTTAACAAAACGTGGTGACTTGTGTGATATCAATAAATGGAGACCAATAACTTAGTTGAAATAAGATTACAGAGTCAACGAAACACTAAAAAAATGGGGAAAAGCAATTGTGATGCTGTTTGGGGAAGCAGTTCATCTTTTGAATATGACTTCTGCAGCTTCCACAATAACTCTAGAATGGTCTAGAGCATTTGGAAGAGAGCACTTGACATTTCTCTTCGGAATATTAAAAAGGCTCTGATTTCCTTCAGGCTTTAAAAACATACATAATTAGGACGCTTTACAATGGGACCAAAGGTTTTATATGTCTAACTTTTTCATTACCATAAATCTTCTTATAAATGAAAAAGAACTTTTGTATAAATTGCTGAAGAACCAATAACCTTGAGAACAATATTCTCTAATGGACTGAAAATTACCGTGTCAGGGTTCATTGAAAACAGCACTGATACAATAAAAACAGAAGCAGAAATTAAAGAAAATTTAATTGTTGTTCCAAGAGGTACTTTCTTACATAACACACATGACAAAAAATCTAGTAGTTTTAAAATTCTTGGAGTAACTTAGGAATATGTAAGTCAATATTCTTAAACATATTGGACAACTTTACAGACGTTATTTCAAAGAAATACTATGAAGAATACAATTGTGCTGGCAAAAGCATGGCATGTTCCTCATGTGTATCCTGTAACTGTTGAGGAAGCATATCTCCAAGAGATTATGGAATAAGAATGATCTAACTATCAAAAAGGGTTCCCTTTTGAAGACGGGTGTGAAATTGTAAATTTAGTGGGAAAGTAAAGTGCACTTTCTTCAGAACTTTATATTTATGCCTCTTGAACAAAGAAACTGAGCATGGAGAAAATTCCTTTTAAGATCCAGGAAGTTTTGTGTTGAAAAACTGAGCTGAATGATGATCCTTATGTAAAGAATTCTATGGCAGTCTCTTGCACTGAGGCCGTCAATATTTGGCATGACACATCTGTTAATAACAGTAATTTTATTTTTTCTTGTGTGCAAACCATTTTTGGAAAAAAATGGTTTACTGCATATGGATGTGTTACAAAAAATATAGATCCAATTGTTCTCCCTAGTTTCTTCTTTGCAAAATTTTTTGTTCCATATATAACCTCATTACACCGTAAAAGTATGTAAAAACGGAATCGACAGTCATAATATCACTGTGAGGGTGGTAGGAGGTACACCCCAAGCGGTGTGACAAACTGGTTTAGCAACTGATGTTTCGAAGGTATGCTTACCAAGCAAGCTCGCTCCCATTCATACGAAGCTGAGGAGCAGACCGATACTCGAGACGTTATAACTATAAGAAAATAAAAAGCTAATCATGGCTTACGTATTTTCAAAATGTAAAGTACCGATAACTTTGCATCTGTCATGTTCACTTATGAATACCAGTAATAACTACAGCCTTCCAGCCATGGAAGAAGAGAGGCAAAAAATTAGTAATGATACTTTCAGCAAAGATATTTTGTTTGTGCATTTCTTCTAGTGCAATTTGTCCGGGAGACTCCAAAATGACACCTCTTATCTTGAACTAAAAGCATAGCCATTAAAGGAGGGTGAACATAAATGAACACAACTTGATCATTTCTCAGACTCTACATAAAACGCAGCAAATAGCCTAATATTATTCTTCCATAGTGAAAACTCTGAAGGAATGTGCTTCTTTATAAAATAGTCTTCTTTTTTCTAGCACCTTCAGCATGTTCGTTCGGTGGGCTATACAAGAAATTCTTTCAGAAGAATCGGTTTATATTTATTTGTGGTTAATCTTTTTCCTGCCCCTAAAAATATGTGATCTCTTTCTTTCCTTCTTGAAGTTTACCATTTAAGTGTTGAACATGGATACCATCATGCTAGAATTATTATTATTATTCAGACGATGAACCCTATTCAAAAGGAAAAAGCCCACAGGGGCCATTGACTTAAAATTCAAGGTTCCCCCCCAAAAAATGATGTTCATTCGAAAGAAGTAACAGAAAGGTAATGGGAAATACAGAAAGAGATCAGTTACTAGAAAAGCAGATAAATTAACAAATCAATAAATAAAAATGTAATTAAACTGTTAAAACACAAGGAGAATTGTATTAGGGTTGTAATGCATTGTATCTTCACTTGAACTTCTGAAGTTCCAGTTGCACGGCATCCTCGGGAAGGGTGTTCTAGAGTCCATGGTGTGAGGAATACAGGACCTCTGGAACTAAAAAGGCACATTTACCACATACTGGTGCTGCTCTTCAGCAAAAATGACTGCTCTCGGCAGGAAAAGGGGATCAGGGATCAATTGTGGATATGAAAGTTCCCTGTTAAAATGCAACTTATGAAAACTTGACAAACAATGGACCGTCCGTCGATGGTCCAAGTCATAACTGTCAACATTGGGAAACAAACCTACCGCCACGAACCACTCTGTTTAAAAAAGATAAATCTCTGGCAGAGGACAGTGTTCTAGTAAAGAAAGGGCCAATGACCTAAAACAGGTTGCAATGATTTTATCACTTTTATAAGTATATGAGGCCTTACAAACAATACCTAACTTTCGTGCGGCATTTGCTGAAACTTTTATAGATTGTTTTTCAAAAGTAAGATGTGAGTCAGCAGCAACTCACTGATGCCTACCCGTAGGTAATCCTAAAACATATCCACCACTCCAAGATTTTGAAGTTTATAAATAATACCTTGTGATTTTGTAAACTGAAAGCAGCACTAAAATCTATTTGAATTACTCTGCACTCAAAACCCTTATCAAGGCTCTCTTGC
Organism: Macrobrachium rosenbergii; assembly: GCF_040412425.1. NCBI lineage: Eukaryota > Metazoa > Arthropoda > Malacostraca > Decapoda > Palaemonidae > Macrobrachium > Macrobrachium rosenbergii. The sequence continues at coordinate 14,285,818 of NC_089795.1, read as the reverse complement.
AAATGGCATGTCAAGTCTAAAAGAGCTTCGCAGTTACCCAAATGCGTACTGAATATCAGCTAGTAATCCTTTACATTCCACATACTTAAAAAATAAGTTTTTCCGCAACTTTGGAGAGCACAGGGAGAACAGCAATTAGCTTCTAGTTACTGTAGTCCGCAGATAGCCCATTATTTGGGACAGGCACTGTATTACTAAGCTTGCGCTCACCTGCAAAGATACCACGTCGATATAAAACTCTACAGAATAGGTTCAGGATAACAAGTATCAGGGAAAGGGATATTCTCAGCTAACTGCTTAGCTTCAAAAGCTCGATGAAGCAGTTCAGCTTTTCCCCTATGCCAAGGGTCAGTAACCAATCCACCATCATCTGTTAGTGTGGCGGAATGGAAGACAAGCCTGAACCAAAGATAGATGATGCCAATTCGGTCCACCACAGATGAGGCTGAACAATTCTTTTACTTTCCTCTTCAAGGCATTATTGTAATTTTTCTCGGCTGTGTGGTAAGTTCTATTTGCAGCACGGCGGGGCTTAACAAAAATGGTGTCATTTTCATTTGAACGATTTCGTCTCCATGTGTTGAATTTGGTCTTTTTGTCTTGGTAAGCTCGTTTACATGTATCATCAAATCATGGCTGGCCATTTGTCCTGAATTTGATGACCTTTCTAGGGACATAACTTATTAAAATAGCCATCAGCATTTCATTTAACTTCTTGGGATCAGGATCTGATATAGCATGGAGAATGTAGAACGTCTGAGACCAACATGAAAAACGTTCGCCCTTTTTTTCATATTTTCCTAATATGGAAAGTACACATGAAAATTGGAAAAGAAAACTCTAGTTTAGACAAAAGATATACTTCAGGTTTACGGATTAGTTAAACCAGCTAAGTGTGATTTATAGGAAAGGTGCCAAGATTCTCAACGCTGCTTGAATCCGGCTTGACCACTAAAAGAAAAGAAAAGAAAAGAAGAGGAAAGAGAAGTATTTTCAAAGGGAAGCTTCCCCTCAAGTGACGGCACTCTTACGTCACCAGCTGACTCTTTCGCACCTCACAAAAGGGGAAATGTGCTATGTTGATCACTAGATTTACCTTGAATTATTGAGGATCATAAAGGAAATAGAAGATAAGAGAGGGAAATGAAATGACGAAATGAGCAAGAAAAGGAAAATACGAATATTTATTTCCTGAGGGTGAAGTCAGTGAATATGTAGCGTGACAGAATGAAAGTAAGAAGACTAAGAAAGTAGGCATAAACATGAATGAATAAAACTGAAATCAGAGGCTGGGCATAAGACTCGCCGAGTGAATGAGTTCGTGGATGTGGTTTGATGAAAGGGGTCCATTGGATCAGTGCCCATTCTGGCACTGGGTATTGGCGGTGGTGCTACCGCTGCACACCCACCACGAGAGCGCAGTCATCAAACGCACTACACATGCCACAGGAGAACAGGGCTTTAAATAGCATGAATCTTGCATAAAAGTAAAATGCTTGAGAATCGTCCTCCCTTCGTCAAGAGAACTTAACAATGAAGATGCAAAAAAAGGAAAGCAAACAAACATGCAAACACTGATCCCTGATTCATACCTGACTCATGACTGCTCTTACGTTGACGTGGAGTCAAATGATTTAGAAATGTGTAAAACGGCAAAGTTTGAGCGTGTTATCTTTCTTAGTTTTACCTGTGTATAATAATAATGATGTCATGGGACAATTCTCATTGACTTGAAATAATTGCTCTTTACAAAATAACCAAGAAAATTGCTTGAATACCTTTAAGTACAGCATTTTAAAGATTTCTTTTGACAAGTATCGAAGGCGACATTAATGATCGTTTTTCATCATCATCTGTGTAACATAGAAGCACTTTGATTTGTTTCACAAAATGACTGTCATAGTTTCGTTATGAATTTCAATGTCTCTTCTCCTGAAAGGCAGGTTACGAGAAAATATTATGTACTCGGAAATAAAATGACATGATAAGGACTTGCGATGATTGGTAAACGATTCAATTCAGAATTTTACGGCCTTTCTCAACTGGGATTTTGAGTCGAGGAAGAGGAAGAGAAACGACGTAGTTATGCAGTACCAGGCCGACAAAACCGCACCAAAAGCATCATCTCCCGACATGTCAACACTGCATTCGTCGAAACGCATCTTCGAGTGGACCACAGACCAGAAGAGTGGCGGTTTTGGCAGAATCTCTCGCACTGTGATATAAGCCTGAATGTTCACATGAATGATCATTCCAGACGATTATACTAAGGATACGACCTCGTCGCTAAAAATGCCAAAATGGTGGTCATTTTCAGAGGACAATTCTCTTACACCATTGAAATTTGGTGTAATGTTCAGTTACTATTAATGAATCAATAAATGAAATGAAATTTAGACCATAAAGCCAAACTCTGCGGCACTTTCATTCATTCATCGGATAGCACTCTGACCAGAGGGAGAGTGGCCAGACGGCATCATAAAATGGTTCAGAAAACAAATGAGATGACGTGTAATGAATGAACTTCAGGTGACACTACGAGAAAACCCACAATTGCATCAAGAAGCAAATAATTGGAGGAGTCAGAGAGCAAGATGGAAGAAAGTAGGAGGCAATGGAGGTAAAGGAGAAGCTATTGGTCGTGGTGAAGCTGCAAACATCCTTTACTGTCTACGATGAACCGCGTGAGCTCTATGGGCTGTCTGTCTTGTTCATTTGGTCAGAAACCATGCTAAAACCAGGTGTGTTCCGAAACTCGGCTAAACATTCCAATATGGCCATTTTCTAAAAATGAAGACGCATCGGTTATGCAATTAGACTTTCGTTACTGCTGTCAGATTTGGGTGATTCTGGCGTTTTTTTACTTTTACATCGTGCAAAAAATAAGTCCACCGTAAGGAAACAAGGTGTTTCATTATATCCACTGCACAATCAAAGGTTATTTCTGTAAATCTTCTATTTGAAACTGCAATCTTATTATCGATCGGATCACGTGAGGTATGGCAGTAGTAATAGCAGAAGTAATACCTTTGTTCGGATATTTGAGCACTATGTACAAACACACACACACACACACACACACACACACACACATATATATATATATATTTTCTATATATATATATAGTATTTTTTTCTATATATATATATAATAGTATATACAGTATCTATATATACATATAAGTTTATGTGTATATATATATATATATATATATATATATATATATATATATATATATATATATATATATATATATATTTATTTATAGTATATATATATATATATTGTCATAAACGTCTTAGCTGCTTGTATTGATTTTTCCTTCTTGATTTTTGCTTAGAAGTTAAAGTAAATTATTTTTCATTTTCCCTGTATGAACTAAAGTACATTTCGAAAGAAGTAATAGTTGCTTTGATGTTTTCACACCAAGTGTTCCCATGTTTTTCCAGGCTCAGTTAAGCCACTGCAGATGTCTAATGAGCAACTACGTACTGCAAGTCATTACTGATCTGACCTGATCCTAGTAATACGCCCCTAGGGTGACATTCTTAGCAGCCGCTTGCAAGTAGCACGCTCCCTTTGAGAGTTCCTTCTATTGTTACTATTGTACTCAATTACCCATTCAAGCATGCCCCTTCACATTATTCTGAATTTCCCCTCCTTCTCAACTACCTGCGCTGCCATCAAGGGTCACCTTCCTTGACATGACCGGCACCTTCGACTACGCCAACTAAAACCTGCATCCCTACCTACAAACCACTTTACTCTCCCATCTAATTGTCACCCAATTGACACCTCTTCTCTTGAATCATTTATCTGACCGCCATACAATGACCTTTCTAGGTACCTGGCCGGATTAGCTACATAACCTGCGAAGAAGGACAATGGAGGACCCATTAAGAAGAGCTGCCAGAAGTGTCAAAATACAACTGTCGCCTGCGGATTGTGGTAAATACACTGGCCCTGGCAAACCAGTGATGCACTAGTCCCCCTTCTGATGTTTCCCTGCTTGCAGACACTTAGGCACTCTGCCCACCCTACTTCTGAAGACACATTGCTAGTATCCCCAATCTATATATATATATATATATATATATATATATATATATATATATATATATATATATATATGTATATATATATATATATATATATATATATATATATATATATATATATATATATATATATATATATATATATATATATTTATTTATTTATATATGTATGTGTGTGTGTGTGTGACTTTATAGGTCAGTTTGTATGTTTGTGTGCTATAGAAACCCGAACTGCTTGACTTATCTAGAAAAACCTTGGCACAGGACATCATTTGACCCAATTTACATGATAGGGTAGGTTTCAAATCCACACCCCTGCCCCTTCCCCTTCCACCATCCCCCTTCCCCCTTCCCACTGTAACTTGTGTGGTAAATAAACTACAGGTTTACCATATTATTTCATGTACTTGAGACCATAGAAATATATTACTGAAAATGCTTTTCAGTCATCGCAGTAATACCTGGATAAAAGGGATGGACAGCACATCAATGCCTGGTTAAAAGGGACAGACAGCAGAGTCATACCTGGATAAAAGAGACAGTCAAGACAGTTATACCTTGATAAAACAGACAGTCACTACAGTGATACTTAGATGAAAGGGACACACAGTAGAGTAGTATTGGGTTAAAGGTGACAGACAGCAGACCTTACACCTTACAGACCTTACAGTTTGTTTAGGTTGCCCCAGGTCCCTCGGTGTGAGGCACCTATGATGTCTACCAGAGAATTGCTAATGCATCTTCCAGTATATTTTGCATCTTCCAATCTTGGATGGTCTGGGATGCAGCTTAGATATTTGTTGAGCTTATTCTTAAACACATCTATGCTCACTCCTGATATGTTCCTCAGAGAGGCTGGTAATGCACTGAATAGACACTGCATTATCGATGTTGGTGTGTAGTGGATTAATGTCCTGTGTGCTTTCCTTAGTAATATCTGGATAAAAGAGACAGTCACCATAGTAATGTCTGGATAAAAGAGACAGTCACCACAGTAATATCTGGATAAAAGAGACAGTCACCACAGTAATGTCTGGATAAAAGAGACAGTCACCACAGTAATGTCTGGATAAAAGGTACAGTCACCATAGTAACATCTGGATAAAAAGGACAGTCACCACAGCAATACCTGGATAAAAGGGACAGTCACCACAGTAATACCTGGATAAAGGGGACAGTCACCACAGTAATACCTGGATAAAAGGGACAGTCACCACAGTAATACCGGATAAAAGGGACAGTCACCACAGTAATACCTGGATAAAGCGGACAGTCACCACAGTAATACCTGGATAAAGGGGACAGCCATCAGAGTAATACCTGGATAAAAGGGACAGTCACCACAGTAATACCTGGATAAAAGGGACAGTCACCACAGTAATATCTGGATAAAAGGGGCAGTCACCACAGTAATATCTGGATAAAAGGGACAGTCACCACAGTCATATCTGGATAAAAGGGACAGTCACCACAGTAATATCTGGATAATAGGTACAGACAGCACAACAACATCTGGATAAAAGGGACAGTCACCAGAGTCATATCTGGATAAAAGGGACAGTCACCACAGTAATATCTGGATAAAAGGGACAGTCACCACAGTAATATCTGGATAATAGGTACAGACAGCACAGCAACATCTGGATAAAAGGGACAGTCACCACAGTAATATCTAGATAAAAGGGACAGTCACCAAAATAATACCTGGATAAAAGGGACAGTCACTACAGTAATATCTGGATAAAAGGTGCAGTTACCACAGTAATATCTGGATAAAAGGAACAGTCACCACCGTAATATCTAGAAAAAAGGGACCGTCACCACAGTTATACTGGATAGAAGGGACAGTCACCATAGTAATATCTGGATAGCAGGAACAGTCACCACAGTAATATCTGGATAGCAGGGACAGTCACCACAGCAATATCTGGATAGAAGGGACAGTCACCACAGTAATGTCTGGATAAAATGGACAGCCACAGTAATACCTGGATAATAGGGACAGACAGCACAGTAATACCTGGATAAAAGGGACAGTCACCACAGTAATATCTGGATAAAAGGGAAAGTCACTGCAGTAATACTTGGATAAAGGGGACAGTCACCACAGTAATACCTGGATAAAAGGGACAGTCACCACAGTAATACCTGGATTAAGAGGACAGACAGGACAGTAATACCTGGATAAAAGGGACAGTCACCACAGTCATAGTTGGATAAAAGAGACTGTCACCAAAGTAATACCTGGATAAAAGCGACAGTCACCACAGTAATATCTGGATAAAAGGGACAGTCACCACAGTAATACTTGGATAAAAGGGACAGTCACCACAGTAATACCTGGATAAAAGTTACAGTCACCATAGTAATACCTGGATATAGGGGACAGACAGCATAGTAATACCTGGATAAAATGGACAGTCACCCCAGTAATACCTGGATAAAAGAGGCAGTCACCACACTAATACCTATATAAAGTCGACAGACAGCACAGTAATACCTGGATAAAAGAGACAGTCACCACAATAATACCCGGATATAGGAGACAGACAGCACAGTAATACCTGGATTGAAGGAACAGACAGCACAGTAATATCTGGATAAAAGGGACAGTCACCACAGTAACACCTGGATGGAAGGGACAGACAGCACAGTAATATCTGGATAAAATGGAGTCACCACAGTAATACCTGGATATAGGGGACAGACAACACAGTAATACCTGGATAAAAGGGACAGTCACCACAGTAATACCTGGATAAAGGGCCAGACAGCACAGTAATACCTGGATAAAAGGGACAGTCACCACAGTAATACCTGGATAGAAGGGACAGATAGCAAAGTAATATCCTGATAAAAGGGATAGTCACCACAGTAATACCTTGATATAGGGGACAGACAGCACAGTAATACCTGGATAGAAGGGACAGTCACCACAGTAATACCTGGATATAGGGGACAGACAGTACAGTAATGCCTGGATAAAAGGGACAGTCACCCCAGTAACACCTGGATAGAAGGGACAGACAGCACAGTAATACCTGGATAAAAAGGACAGTCACCACTGTAATACCTGGATAATGGGGACAGACAGCACAGTAATAACTGGATAAAAGAGACAGTCATCACAGTAATAACTGGATAGAAGGGACAGACAGCACAGTAATACCTGAATAAAAGGGACAGTCACCACAGTAATACCTGGATAAAAGGGACAGACAGCACAGTAATATCTGGATAAAAGGGACAATCACCACAGCAATACCTGGATAAAGGGGACAGACAGCACAGTAATACCTGGATAAAAAGGACAGTCACCACAGTAATACCTGGATAGAAGGGACAGACAGCAGAGTAATATCTGGATAAAAGGGACAGTCACCACAGTAATACCTGGATAAACGGGACAGACAGCAGAGTAATATCTGGATAAAAGGGACAGTCACCACAGTAATACCTGGATAAACGGGACAGACAGCAGAGTAATATCTGGATAAAAGGGACAGTCACCATAGTAATACCTGGATAGAACGTACAGACAGCACAGTAATATCTGGATAAAAGGGACAGTCACCACAGTAATACCTGGATAAAGAGGACAGTTGCCACAGTAATACCCGGATAAAGGGACAGACAACACAGTAATACCTGGATAAAAGAGACAGTCACAACAGTAATACCTGGATAAAGGGGACAGACAGCACAGTAATACCTGGATAAAAGGACAGTCACCACAGTAATACCTGGATAAAGGGGACAGATAGCACAGTAATACCTGGATAAAAGGGACAGTCACCACAGTAATACCTGGATAGAAGGGACAGATAGCAAAGAAATATCCTGATAAAAGGGATAGTCACCACAGTAATACCTTGATATAGGGGACAGACAGCACAGTAATACCTGGATAGAAGGGACAGTCACCGCAGTAATACCTGGATATAGGGGACAGACAGTACAGTAATGCCTGGATAATAGGGACAGTCACCACAGTAATACCTGGATAGAAGGGACAGACAGCACAGTAATACCTGGATAAAAAGGACAGTCACCACTGTAATACCTGGATAATGGGGACAGACAGCACAGTAATACCTGGATAAAAGGGACAGTCACCACAGTAATACCTGGATAAAAGGGACAGACTGCACAGTAATACCTGGATAAAAGGGACAGTCACCACAACAATACCTGGATAAAGGGGACAGACAGCACAGTAATACCTGGATAGAAGGGACAGTCACCACAGTAATACCTGGATATAGGGGACAGACAGTACAGTAATGCCTGGATAAAAGGGACAGTCACCCCAGTAATACCTGGATAGAAGGGACAGACAGCACAATAATACCTGGATAAAAAGGACAGTCACCACTGTAATACCTGGATAATGGGGACAGACAGCACAGTAATAACTGGATAAAAGAGGACAGTCATCACAGTAATAACTGGATAAAGGGACAGACAGCTCAGTAATACCTGGATAAAAGGGACAGTCACCACAGTAATACCTGGATAAAAGGGACAGACAGCACAGTAATATCTGCATAAAAAGGACAATCACCACAGCAATACCTGGATAAAGGGGACAGACAGCACAGTAATACCTGGATAAAAAGGACAGTCACCACAGTAATACCTGGATAGAAGGGACACACAGCACAGTAATATCTGGATAAAAGGGACAGTCACCACATCAGTACCTGGATAAATTGGATAGACAGCACAGTAATACCTGGATAAAAGGGACAGTCACCACAGTAATACCTGGATATAGGGGACAGACAGCACAGTAATACCTGGATGAAAGGGACAGTCACCACAGTAATACCTGGATAAAAGGGACAGACAGCACAGTAATACCTGGATAAAAGGGACAGCCACCACAGTAATACCTGGATAGAAGGGACAGATAGCAAAGTAATATCCTGATAAAAGGGATAGTCACCACAGTAATACCTTGATATAGGGGACAGACAGCACAGTAATACCTGGATAGAAGGGACAGTCACCGCAGTAATACCTAGATATAGGGGACAGACAGTACAGTAATGCCTGGATAATAGGGACAGTCACCACAGTAATACCTGGATAAAAGGGGCAGACAGCACAGTAATACCTGGATAAAAGGACAGTCACCACTGTAATACCTGGATAAAAGGGACAGACAGCACAGTAATACCTGGATAAAAGGGACAGTCACCACAGTAATACCTGGATAAAAGGGACAGACAGCACAGTAATATCTGGATAAAAGGGACAATCACCACAGCAATACCTGGATAAAAGGGACAGACAGCACAGTAATACCTGGATAGAAGGGACAGTCACCACAGTAATACCTGGATAAAGGGGACAGACAGCACAGTAATGCCTGGATAAAAGGGACAGTCACCACAGTAATACCTGGATAAAAGGGACAGACAGCACAGTAATACCTGGATAAAAGGGACAGTCACCACAGTAATACCTGGATAAAGGGGACAGACAGCACAGTAATACCTGGATAAAAGGGACAGTCATCACAGTAATAACTGGATAAAAGGGACAGACAGCACAGTAATACCTGGATAAAAGGGACAGTCACCACAGTAATACCTGGATAAAATAGACAGACAGCACAGTAATATCTGCTTAAAAAGGACAGTTACCACATTAATACCTGGATAAGTGGGACAGACAGCACAGTAGTACCTGGTTAAAGGTGACAGACAGCATAGTAATACCTGGATAAAAAGGACAGTCACCACAGTAATACCTGGATAAAGGGACAGACAGAACAGTAATACCTGGATAAAAAGGACAGTCACCACAGTAATACCTGGATAAAAGGGACAGACAGCACAGTAATATCTGGATAAAAGGGACAGTCACCACAGCAGTACCTGGATAAAGGGGATAGACAGCACAGTAATACCTGGATAAAAGGGACAGTCACCACAGTAATACCTGGATATAGGGGACAGACAGCACAGTAATACCTGGATGAAAGGGACAGTCACCACAGTAATATCTGGATAGAAGGGACAGACAGCACAGTAATACCTGGATAAAAGGGAGTTACCACAGTAAAACCTGGATAAAGGGGACAGACAGAACAGTAATAACTGGATAAAAGGAACAGACAGCATAGTAATACCTGGATAAAAGGGACAGTCACCACAGTAATACCTGGTTAAAGGGGTCAGACAGCACTGTAATATCTGTATAAAAGGAACAGTCACCATAGTAAAACATGGATAAAAGGGCCAGTCACCACAATAATTTATGAATAAGTGGGACAGTCACCACAGTAGTATCTGGATAAAAGGGACACACAACACAGTAATACCTGGATAAATGGAACGGACAGAACAGTTATACCTTGATGAAAGGGACAGGCAGCACAGTAATACCTGGATAAATGGAACAGACAGCACCTAATACTGGAAAAAAGGGATAGTTACCACAGTAACACCTGGATATAAAGGGTATATAGCAGAGTCATACCTGGATAAAAGGGACAGTCACCACAGTAATATCTTGATAAAAACGACAGTCACCACATTAATAAGTGAACAAAAGGGTCAGTCACCACAGCCATATCCGGATAAAAGGGAGAGTCACCACAGTAATACCTGGATAAAAGGGACAGTTACCACTGTAATACCTGGATAAAAGGGACAGTCACCACACTAATAAATGGGCAAAAGGGACAGTCACCACAGTCATATCTGGATAAAAGGGACAGTCACCACAATAATACCTGGATAAAATGGACAGTCACCACAGTAATACCTGGATAAAAGGGACAGTCACCACAGTAATACCTGGATAAAAGGAGCAGTCACCACAGTAATACCTGGATAAAAGGGACAGTCACCACAATAATACCTGGATAAAAGGGACAGTCACCACAGTAATACCTGGATCAAAGGGACAGTCACCACAGTAATACCTGGATAAAAGAGACAGACAAGAACAGTAATACCTGAATAACATGGACACCTTCCCTCTTCCCTCCCCCCCCTTCCCTCTTCCCTCTCTTCCCCCTTCCCTTTCCCTTTCCCCTCCCCTACACATAGACTGTGGAGGGGAAGGTGAGGGGAGGGTGAAGGGAGAGGCGTAGGGGTTGTGCTGAAAGTCTGACTGACAATTCTACTTTTTTCAAGCGAATGTTCACCCTTCACCCTTCGAATAGTCTGGGTGAACTGACATTATGAGGTGACTGTCCCATTTATCAAAGTATTACTGTGATGACTGTCCCTTTTATCCCAGTATTGCTGTTCTGGATATATATATATATATATATATATATATATATATATATATATATATATATATATATATATATATATATATATATATATATATAATCATGAAGCTACAAATATTGTTTAATATCAAATTCACGCTACTTAGGGAATATCACCAACAACAACAACAACTCCAGTCGACGGTCTGCCCAGTGAGCCATCAGGAGAGATATAAGTTAATGCCGAATCTGCTGTACTTGTTTACCCGTCAGGAGCGGGAAATTATACTTAGCTTCGGCATTAAACCACCTCCACCATGACAGCTCTTGGTACGTTTGATATTAAACAACATTTGTAGCGTCATGATTGTATATAAATCATGGTGTGATGAAAATTTCATAATAAGAGTTGCGTGTTCCAAACGTACCAATGAGCTGTCATGGTGGAGGCAGGTTAATGCCGAAGCTAAGAATAATAATGACCCTACTCTCGACGGGTAAACAAGTACAGCAGATTCGGCATTAACTTATACCTTTCTCTTGATGGCTCAGTGGGTAGACCGTTGACTGGAGTTGTTGGAAGGTAAATGTGTCGAGGGATCGAGACCCGGCAGTACCGATCCATTTATCACTTATAAATTACCCTTTGGTGATAATTCTCCATCGGGGATATTCCCGAAGTAGCGTGAATTTGATATTAAACAACATTTATAGCTTCATGATTGTATATAAATCACGATGTGATAAAAATTTCATATATATATATATACACATATGTATATATATATATATATATATATATATATATATATATATATATATATATATATATATATATATATATATATATATATGTCTATATAATCTGTCTCACTTTTACCAGATATGATATATTTGATAAAAGTAACAAGTAGATTCTTTTATATATATATATATATTTATAAATAACAAGTATATTCTATATATATATATATATATATATATATATATATATATATATATATAATATATATATATATATATATATATATACCTATCTTACACTAAAGTTTAGCTCATAAAAACAATTATCAATAATGTCAATATTCCGCACCTGGAAAGCAATGAATGTCAAGTCAAACCTTGGGATGTGTAGGTCACTTTGTTTGCTGTCATCCAAACCCTAATGTTCAACGAAAACCAAATCCAGAAGACATCATTAATTATGAAAATCATTTCTACAGTGTCAGATATTATACATGATTCACGGGTTAATCTCTTCCACAGAGAATAATCCAGCATAAGCTTTCAGTCATATGCGCAAACCAACATTTATATTTTCACTCACATTAATACTTAGAGTGATCGTGTTGATTGGACTCTGTAACACATTGTTTTGACCTGCGCTCTGTGAAATAAACAAATTCTATGGGCATCTCCTAAGGGCCTTGCGATTCTGTATCAGCATTGAAGAAGACTGAAAGAGATAAGACTAGATCAGCGTTCACCTAATCTCGACCTGCAGCCGGCTTTCTGGAAAAATGTTCAACATCGTTGGCGGGCACACACACACACATATATATATATATATATATATATATATATATATATATATATATATATATATATATATATATATATATATATATATATATATATATATATACACACAACATATATATACATATGTATACATAACATACATACATATATACATATGTATGTGCATGTATATGTATGTATGTATGTATATATATATATGCATATATGTAATTGTGATAGCCACAATGTCCTCTAAACTTCTGGAATTTTTCGCGCGTCTTTGGATACGCTTGCCACTACAAAGCCTTAAGATCCAGGTGCAAGAAATTGAAGTGGTTGTGATGTCCGGTAGCGGGAAACGAACCCGTGTTAACATAATCACAAGGAGGTCACGCTGCCAACCTGACCATATATATATATATATATATATATATATATATATATATACCATATATATATATATATATATATATATATATATATATATATATATATATATATATATATATATATATATATATATATATATACACGGTCATTTTCTTCGAAAACAGATCTTCGAAAACAGGTCTTCGAAAACAGATCTTCGAAATCAAAAACTTCGAAGTACAATAACTTCGAATAGCATAATCTTCGACATGCCACTTTCTTCAAATCACCAATTTGTCACTTCTCTCTCTCTCTCTCTCAATCCCATTTTAAAGGAGTAGAAGGCAGAATAAAGAGGAAAACCCTAACCTACCCTCAACTACCCGAGTAGGTTTGCTTAGCGACACAGGGTCCAGGTATCCCAAAAAATAGGACACAAAGAATGTAATGTTTTTTTTATTTTGTTTTTTTTGAAGGATAATCAAAAACACTTGCATTAAAATTTTTATTAAAACAAAATAATTAAAAAGCAATTGTCAGGACAATTTCTATCAAAGTTATATAAAAATAAATCATTGTTTAGAACTTGAGGTTGTGGGAAATTCCACGTAGATAGTCTATTATGTCAGTTGAATCGTTAAAAGAGGAGACGAGGTTCTTGAGAGGTCTGTACTGGTCTGTATTTCTTCTCTTCTGGAACTCAAAACCGCTATTTATGCGTTCTAGGTTTACTTCATTTAAAGATTGTTCCTTTTAAGTGCACTTAAGAATTTCCATATAGTTGGATGATAAGAAGAAACTTGCTGTAAGAATCCTCTATGCCAGCCATCGACTGAATTATTCGTTTTGGGTAAATCTTTTCCACTCTCTCGAAGCATGACCACATATCAACATTATACTTGGGAGCTCGACGTCTTCCCCTTCTGTCAGGACGCCCAATCCAATTGTCTTCGAAGTAATCGAGAACACTATCTGCCTCGCCAGGAATGATATTTTCATCGATAAGCAAATTGAAACCTTCAACAACTCTGTTTGGTGGCAAAAAGGCAAGCGCTGAGAGCATACGTATATTTAAAGCAAATTCGGCATCAGTGCCATAAAGCGATTTTAGTTCACACGCACAAAGTTTCCTATATAGGCTATACATTGACAAAAATGAAAGAAACAGCCATAGTTAGCAATCTGTGGAAATTCTGAGTTGATCGCATTTATCATCCCAGGTTCAAAATCAATCAAAACTGAATCGATGGCCAAGTTAGGAGCAAGTACTTTAATTTCTTTCCACACTTCGATGTAAGTTTGTTCTCTTTTATTCGGCAGCAATGCATAGATGAGTGGAATTGTAAGTCCATTTTTGACACCATGAACAGTACACAGTTGTTCGAAAATAGATGGCACCGTTTTAAATGTCCCGTCAGCATATAAATGCGGCAGGTAGACAGAATTTGCAAATTGCGTGCAGTTGAAAAAAAATTAGAATTCTGTCGTCTGAGGCACCAGAATCAAACATTAGGAATGGGTCACCATTATTGGTTTTTGTTTGGTCATCCGTAAAAACCAAATCCCTCCTATGCAAAGGCATAACTAATCCGATATCCTCTTTCTGCCTAACACGCCGCACTGTCCTTTTTATGCTACTTGTGGTAGGTAATGCAACTGCTGCTGCTTGCGAAACTTGTGACGCTACATCCGAAATTATTACGTGTGGTGCTTCCCCTTCTGTTTTTTGCTTTATCCTTTACATCCTCCATAAATCTGAAAACTTCAACACTTTCTGGATCACCGGCATGATTATGTTGTTTGGGTTCCTTTTTCACTTCATTTTCAATCGTTATCGTACGACTCTTACATTTGTTTTCAAAATCCTTACACTTCCAGTACGTTTTATTCTCTACACTTTTGTCTTTAACAAACAAATATCCATTTAACAGGAGCATTGGCTTTCCTTTTGAACTTTTTACAAATTCAGCCATCTCCTTAAAGGGTCCTTCCACTGCGAAAAATATATTGAACTAAAGAGAAAGCAAACGTTAGTTTGTTTTCGCACATTAGCGTGAAATTGGTGATTTGAAGAAAGTGGCATGTCGAAGTAGTTTACTACGAAGATTATGCTATTCGAAGTTATTGTACTTCGAAGTTATTGTACTTCGAAGATTTTGATTTTCGAAGATCTGTTTTCGAAGAAATGACCATAAACCATATATATATATATATATATATATATATATATATATATATATATATATATATATATATATATATATATATATATATATATATATATATATATAAAACTTTTATCATGGGGGACTTAACGGTATATAAAATGTAAACAGAGTATAAGATCGTTCCATAAGGTGAAACAATGGAGGGCAAGAGGTCTTGGCTTCATTCTAAAGCATTCTCAGGCAAATGCTAGAATGCCTTAAACACTTAAGACTTTAAACTCCATTGCCTCGCTTTCCTCGTGGCCTTGTACTCTCTCTCTCTCTCTCTCTCTATATATACATATCTATGTGTGTATATATCTCTCTCTCTCTCTCTCTCTCTCTCTGTGTATCTCTCTCTCTCTCTCTCTCTCTCTATATATATATATATATATATATATATATATATATATATATATATATATATATATATATATATATATATTCACAAGTACCTATTAACGATCTGCTAGTTTTCAGGGGATATGATTGAGAACAGACAGCTAGATGCACAGTTTTCCAAGCAGACGCCGATAGAATTAATGAAAATTTTTGTAAAAGAATGTAAATGTGAATTTAACTGAAAAGTTTACTCTCAAAATTTTGGTATGGCAATGAGCAACTCCTTATCCCCAGTGTTGAGTAATTTGTATAAGATATTTTTTTAAAAGGAAAATATTAAACAAAATCATTCCGCGCAATGTGGTGTGGCTCAGGTATGTTGATGATATTATGCTTGGCCAGGTAAAGGGTGGTTGCCTACCCTTTTTGGATTGCCAAACCCATAGAACTAATAATGGGGTTAAAAACAAGGTGTAGAGAAAACCAACCAATATTTCTGCCTATGTTCATTTTTATACCAGTCACAGCAATAAAGTTAAGAACCAGTTTTCACATTCATATTTTTGAGAGCATTACGTATGTGTACTCTTGAATGTATTGATGATGAAATAGAAATTATTAAGAATACAGGCAAGAAATTGGAATATCCTGACTGTATTAGATAATGCTTTGAAAGCGTCGCAAAAAACTTTTCTGTAAGAAAGTTGAAACATCACACAAAAGACCTGCTTGCACTGTTTTATAACAACACTCGCCCGACAATACTGAAATTTGTGTATACTAGATTCCATTTAATTCTTGTGATAGCTTTTATTTTTGCCAAACTGGAAAAACATTGGTGAAGAGAACAGAATAACATAAAATATGTGTGAAAAAGGCACAGGTGTACAGTGCAATTTCTGTTCATGTTAGTGAATACAATCAGACATTCCACTGGGTAGGGGCAAAAAAGATAGTTTATTCTAATAATGCACTACAAAGAAACATCAGAGTCTACAGTTCTGTAGAAGAAAGTTTCTGCATAAACTTGATCCATTAGTCTCAAAACAAATATGCAGAACGTACTGGAAAGACCGGTATTAGGGACGCGGGGTTTCTGAGGAACTGTAAAAAAAAAAAAAAAAAAGTCACTAATGAGGGTTGAACCCCACCTACAAACATCTGTCAAGTGCAAATACTTGTCTTCCAACCGTTTGCATGTTCGTAAGTACTGTCGGGCTAGCAGAATATATTATGAACTTCTACCACTTTGTATCAGCCGTCTGAAAATGGCTTAGATAGCAACAAGGCCGATACCGGTTAAGATCTACAACCGTGTCTCATCTCTTCCCTGTGGTGTTTGAAGTATAAAATCACGTGTATGTTTGATATATATATATATAAAATACGTGTATATATATATTATATGTATATATATATATATATATATATATATATATATATATATAATATATATATATATATATGCATATATATACATATACATATATGTATATATGTATGTATGCATATATACATATAAAATTGGGACCTCCCGCTTCCCATAGGTTTTGTGTGCATTTCCCATCTTAGAACATGATATTATTGATGAAAATATATAAATAAAATTTTATTTCTCACGTTCATGGCCTTGATCCCATATTCAAGGGAATGTACAGAACCTCTGAGTAATAATTGATGATTTGTTCTTTTGCTGAATAGTAATGTGCTTTCGTGGTGTTTATGGACCCTGCGAGGTCTAATCTATAGTAGTTATATTGATGCAGTGGAGACTTCTTTGTGGTGACCATGAGCAAGGTGTCTTGAGTGTGCAGAGCCGCCAAGCGCGAAGCATATTCATTTCAGGTCTTCAGCGTTCGACTCTCCGACCGGCCAATGAAGAATTAGAGGCATTTATTTCTGGTGATAGGAAATTAATTTCTTGTCATAATGTGGTTCGGATTCCACAATAAGCTGTAGGTCCCGTTGCTAGGTAACCAATTGGTTCTTAGCCACGTAAAATAAATCTAATCCTTCGGGCCAGCCCTAGGAGAGCTGCTAATCAGCTCAGTGGTCTGGTTAAACTAAGATATACTTTTTTTTCAGAGGAAAAAGCGTTAGCGGTCAGCTTCTTCCACCTCCCTGGGAGAGAACCGCTTCATGTGGAGGTTGTGTCAAACAATTTGATTTGTCACATCCACGGCGCTGTCATATATTTCATTCTGCCAATTTCAAGAATCTAAAGTTTATTGAAGGCGTTCTTAACATGATCACAACAAGCTGTTGCATTGTTTGAGTCACTTCTTGCTGGCTAAAACAATTCTAGTAAAGGACGCCCCACAGCTTTGGCAATGGAGATATCTAACTGGTTTTCGGAAGGGATTATTCTCTTCCCTGTTGCAAATACGATTTGTTTAGATAACAAAGTGTAAATAAAAAGAAAGTGGTTAGAAGTAAACAAAAGTCAGCAATCCAGAGCTGGCAACTGCAGCTCGTATTCTAAAATAGTTGAAGTGATGTAAATAAACACTGAGATACTGACGTCATATAACTAAAAAAAACATGGTACTGAAACCAAAAGTATAAACGATAGTGATAGGGTGTTATTTATTTTTGTTAAATCTTTGTATATAATTTGATGATATTTAGTAATGCACTTTAAAGCTTACCCAGATTAACGTTACATTCTTGTATATCATTTACATTAGAATTTTGAATTGTGATGGCTTTAACGATCTTTTTTAATATTCACTACATTAGGCAACGCAATGTTTCCGCTAAAACTAATGTAGCGCTCTCCTGCTTTCGTCTCTTGAAAGAATCCCTTTTCTAACAGTTTATAGATTTCACCTCTTTCTAAGTTATTAGTCCTGACCATGGAAGAGTTGTTGTTGCTGCTGCTGCTGCTGCTGTCATATAATATACTGTAAATGCTTGGCCTGGACGTAAGAAGGGATATGAGGATACTGAATTTTCTACCAAGTTTGGTTTCATATATGTATGTATATACTGTATATATGTATATATATATATATATATATATATATATATATATATATATATATATATATATATATATATATATATATATATATATATATATATATATATATATACATACATACATATACAGTACATACATACATATATATATATATATATATATATATATATATATATATATATATACACACACATATATATATATATATATATATATATATATATATATATATATATATATATATATACATATATATATATATATATATATATATATATATATATATATATATATATATATATATATATATATATATATATATATATATATATATATATATAAGAACTAACTCTTGAGGGTCTGAATGTGAGTGGAGGTAGTTTATAAGAAAAAAAGAAAACAAGCGATAGTTGATTTATTTGCAGGGAAAAGGCGGATGCTTGGCACAGGGTGAGACAAATGCGACGGGGCAGTCAGTCTATGTAGGAATGGGAAGCCCAGAGAGTGATTGTGTCTGGTTGACTGAAGGGGTAGCGCGTGTTGTCGGGAAGGCCTGGGGATGGATAGAGTACCAGTTTGTTAGCTCAAAAGGACTGTGTGTGTAAAATTATGTGTTTGCAAGAGGAAGAGTTTTTCAAAGCTAGAAACGCAAAAAAAAAAAAAAAAAAAAAAAAAAAACAAATGACAGAAAGTAAGAGTTTTTCTGAGAATGAATTTTTGTTTGGCTGTGCTTAGAGAATCATTATGAGAGTGTGATTGTGGTAGGTTTTATAATTGCAAATAGATATTGCTGGGAGTAGGTATGGGCCTCCTAGAGTAGAAAAATAAGTTGAAATCTTGTCGAACGTTATTTAGAATGGATCTTCATTACTAATAAAAAATATACTAGGTTATATGTTAGTACAGAGAAGAAACTGCAGAATGTCGGTTATTATTTGATTGAAGAGAAAGCTAAAGTTGAGATAAAAAAAGGTTCAGGTGGAAAAAATGGGTAAAAATGTACCAGTAAATGAAATAAGACTAATGAGAAGAAACCATTTGTTGATGAGAATGATTTAAACTTATATGAAGAAAGCCTGTGTCAGATTACGTAAGCAGAGGAGTGACCACTTTAATGTAAAAGTAGGTCTGATGCAAGTATGTTTTATGCATTCCCTGATTTTAACATCTTTAAAGATGGAGTGATGCGAAGAGCCAGAAAATGGAATCTAGATTAAGTTGCAGCCTTGTGGTACTTCAAAACAGTTTGTGAATGGAATGTGGATGGTCAACAGATGATACAGTATCTGATAGGGTATAGCGAAGAGAAGCTGCGAAAACGGAGTGTCTGCAGGGGTAGAAAGTTCAGAGTAAATGTAACACAAGTAAGGATATGATGAGTAAATTTAAAGCAATGAATGTCTTTGTTAATTATTTGAGAGTAAAGCTATGGATGATGGTAACATCAGAGAAGAGGCGAGTCGCAAAAGAGGATAAGCAAGGAAGTTAGCTGAGCACGTGTAAAGGACTGGAAAGAGAATTGTATTGACCATGGAGCCAAGGTGGAAAAGTGTAAATTATTGTTGAACTAGCTTTCCTTCGGGGAAGTGAGGTGTGAATGTTAGATACAAATAAGAAAGATGAAAGCTGTTGAAATGAACCATTTACACAGATTATATGATGTAAGAAAAACGGAAAAGGTAAGAAATGTGGAGATACACAAAAGTAATGAAATCTTCTTCTTCTTCTTTCGACCATATTAGTCCCACTGTATAGCAGGGTCGGCTGCTCGAGTCAACTTTCTCTGTCTATTTCTATTCTTTGCATCTTCTTCCCTCAGTCCCACCTCACCCATATCCCTCCTCACCACATCCATCCATCTGATCCACTGACACCCCACACTCCTCCTCCCCATCACTGGCATGTTCTTAGCTCTCTTGACTAGTTCCACCTCCTCTCTTCTTATTACATGGCCATAGTATCTCAGACGAGCTTCCCTACCCTTCTCCGTCACATTACATAAATGGTATGAAGTGATGAGTCAGATGGTTTGGTCATATAGAAAGAATGGGGATCAAGTTGACAAGAGTGATAATTTGGAAGTTTAGAAACGAGGATGAGGGAAATACCAATACGGCGCCTGATAAATGGTGTGAAAGAGGCATTAGAATCCAGGTTCTTAAAAGCTGGAAGGAGCATAAATGGGTGAATGATAGAGGTGAATGTTGCAACATCTTTATGGGTTTTGACATGCTGCTTGTGAGCCCTATGTGTATGCGCATGAAATGGCTAATGTTGTGGAAATTCTTTGCGTGGCGCTCCACCAGGCTCATCAGTAAAAAATAAATGTGCCAGAGACTTGTGCTGATTTTTATGCAGAGCCACCCACTGTCAAGAGTAAATGACTTGA
>NC_089795.1:14244714-14257214 GCF_040412425.1 Macrobrachium rosenbergii | reverse complement strand
ATTTAATAATTATATTACGAACTTTATACTTTTAAGAATTTGTTAGAATTTTAACCGACTTATTTCTTGTGTTAGCTTCATGTACTTTTGAGCGTTGAAAATCAGAGGAGCCCCGAAACAGACTAATGGGCACTTGACACCTCTTCAAACTTTTATGAGCTCGACTTGTGGTGCCTGGCAGACAGTTGTGGCTTCCCGTCCCTGATCCTTCCTTGGAGCACCAGGTATCCCACGAGATCTATCAGCAACAGAATTACCAAAAACATTGCAGATTCGTGTATTCTCTTCGGAAGCAAAACTTCTGCTAGCACTATCCTCAAGATTCCAGATGGAGAGCGGCATTGCCAGAATGCTCCCAACAGCTGGTTTCATAGAACAGGTGAGCAAGGCAAAGAAGAAAAATAACAAAAGCTGTGTATTTTTGTAGCTGATAACAAAAATACACAGCTTATGGCATTGCAAAATTCCTGCAACTTTTCTTCTTTACCTGAGAAAGCAATGAAGTATGAAGTAAAAATTACTCAATCGAGTCCTCATTTACCGTGAATTTATTCTTGGCATTGGAATAAAGTTAAACTTTCTGAGACATACTTTACTTTGAAAATGTATTAACCCAATTTTCCCGTTATGCACAGAAAGAAAGCAGGTAATGATAAAGAAAAATGCAGAGAAACGTAATTTCACATTGTCAGAAGTAAAGACGTAGTTATGAAATAAAATCACTTCTTTCTGGTTATTTCTGTTATTTTTTCTGGATATATGACGCGGAGCAGTGGAGGACATTTATTTCTCAGAATTGTAAAGCTAATCCCAGTTGTTAATATGAGTTTGAAAGAAACAGTTCCCAGCCACAAGTACTTTTTTATGATGAATATTAGGACTGCGCAGGCCAACTTAATTTCCTCTATATTTATCTGAAACATGGCAAATGTTCAAGGTGTCAAAGAAATCGGGTGACTTTAATGAATTATTTTGTTGTATTTTGAATTCACAATGCTTTTGGAAAATGACAAAATAACACATTAATGTGATACTGTGAGACGAACTTATTAGCTGTACAGGAATTGCGTTACTGTATTGCTGAGTAGTCTTTTCAAGCAAGAGCAGGAGAGGAAAGGGAAAACAGGCCCATGATATGGTACTGTCGCTAATTTGAGGACATCTCTGGGTAAAAACCTGAAATCGAATGCATTTTGATGAAAAGGGGCTCTCTTACTTATTCCTTCAATTGCCTGACTAAAGACCATTTCCGGAGCTCTATTATATGATACCATAAATGACGACTTGTGTGTTCCAGTACTTTCGTTTCACTCTGTTCTCTTACAGTCTTCCCCTCTTAAGAAGAGAGATTAACAATGCATACCGATTAACGGGGTCTTCCATCAGTGGCGTAACCAAGAAGGGGGGTGGGGGCCGTCCGCTCCGGCAGGCAATGTCGGGGGTGGGGTTGGCGGCACTCTGTCATCTCTTGAGCAGGTCTGGTCTGGCATAATTCTAGGTTTCCTAGCATATTTCGCCTGATCGGAACAGTCAACATTCAACAGTCAGCCTTGATATCTGTGTTCCAAATATTGTTATCATGTTGAGATTGTTCTTAACCGTCGGAAGAAGTGTTGCCAGTTGTGACAGAAGCTTCTCCAAGTGAAAACTAATCAAAAACTATCTAAGATTAACTATGAGTCAGTTCAGATTGCCAAACCTCGCGATATTGTCAGTAGAGCATGAAATTAATAATCGGCTGGGCTTTGATGTTGTTATGAGCGAATTTGCTTCTAACAAAGCTGGTAGGGTTCCGTTGTAAATCTGCTGTGTTGTTTTTGTTTTTTAATTTTCACCAGTTTCGTACTTTGTAGCACGGGAATTGGGCGGCACTTTCTGAGCCCGCCCCGGGCGCCACTAACGCTAGTTACGCCACTGTCTTCCATGCCCTAGGTCTGAGGTTTTAGTCATGCAGCGTCCATATTTATTTTTTTTCTTTCGAGCTATGCACACTGCGGTACAATGAAAACCAAACGATTTTTGGTCTTTGGGGGCAATTAAATGTTTGTGACCCTTCATTCCTGGTGAGCTAAAATGTGTACTAACAAATATTCTTAAATGATAGGAGCCATGCAAAAATTTAAGTTGGTATGTCAAAAGACTTCTGAAACGAGGCTCTACTGGGAACTCTTTTGGAAAATTCGGATCCCCGTCACATGCAATGCTCATAAACAATCGACGCAAAATTGGCCATCCTATACAGTTTCATATGATAAAATCAAAAGATCCATAGGTGATTTACCACTCACATAAAAGATAAAGGACAGAGTTATTAATACTGAATTTTGGGAATTAATTATTATCGATATGAGGTTTTAGTTTTCTGTAAAAGAGAACTATTGAGATGGCTATTTGTCTGTCCGTCCGCACTTTTTCTGTCTGCCCTCAGATCTTAAAAACTACTGAGGCTAGAGGGCTGCAAATTGGTATGTTGATCATCCACCCTCCAATCATCAAACATACCAAACTGCAGCCCTCTAGCCTCAGTAGTTTTTATTTTATTTAAGGTTAACATTATCCATGATCGGGCGTCTGGTACCGCTATAGGTGCCAACAGCACAGGCCACCACCGGGCCGTGGCTGAAAGTTTCGTGGACAGTGGCTGAGAGGTTCATAGGCCTTGGCTGAGAGTTTCACACATCATTATATGCTGTACAGAAAAAAACTCGATTGCACCGAAGTTTCTTCGGCGTATTTTTTACTTGTTTTTTTGGTGAAGTAACGGAACTATATTGTCTAAAACCTTCACCCTTTAGACCTTAATCTGAAATTTCAGAATCAATAATGGGCTCTGGGTTTTTGCTTCACAAATTTTTAAAATATAACGTTATAAGTTGATGAATTTGTGGTTCAATTTTCTAATATTCTGGAACCTAATGTGACATCCCATGCTCCGAGAACATTTTTCAGCCAAATGTGTAAATTGTCTAAGGGATTCAAGTTAAACATCACCGGTACAAATGAAAATCATAAAAACTAAAAAATACGTGATTGCAAAAAAACCCTATAGACATACAAACTGACAATATTTTAGTCTTCTCTGTTTCAAAAGTATTCATGCCTGAGATGTAATCTTTTACACAGCAGTGCAGTGATCTTCGGTGTGTTCTCCTGTCGAACATGAATGTCATGCGCTGCAAACTCTGTGATCCTAAATCAAAAAGAAAAATTCTGAAATTGGTTTCTACAGTCTAAAAACTCTCGGAATGATACTCAACATCATTTAAATGTTGACAGAACACCAGTGAGGCTCTGCTGACGTGACACGGATCACATCAGATTGACACCTACAACTATTTCCAGAACACTGACATTAATCAAATTTTCAAATCGAGAATAGAAGACAATAGCTAAACTTCGGGTGCAAGAGGGATATTCCGAATGCAAAGTCAATTAAAAGACATATGTATTTTCTAAAAAAGTTCTAAAGACCTGTTACTTTGTTCCCCTTGTCTTTTCTGCTGAAGAATGGTATTTTCTCTAGAACTAGACTTGTGAGCATATGAAAGTGGTTAAATCAAGTGAAACATTGCACAAAAAATTCAAACAGCGGGGAGGAGAAACCAGTGTCCCGTAATTTTTTCTTAAGCCGCTATAGTTTTTCTTCTTATGGATTGTCAACAAACCACGGGAAAAAGGATAATGATCTGGGAGGTATCAGTTATTTCAAGCCTGCTGACCCACTCAAGAAGAAAATGTCTTCCATCTAATATACTAATTTTAAAACAATAAAATAAAGTTACTGGTCCCCTTAAGCGGCGGTATGTATGCGGACCAGGCAACCATCACCGAACATGTATTTCCACAGTGCCCTTCCAAATTCTCATGTTGCTTAGGCAAGCAATGAATTAATAATGCTGTACATACCTCTAACTTTCTGCCTAGAACCTCCGGGTTAGTTAACAGATTTCATGCATTACAAAATTAGTATCCCATCAACATATGTGGGGAGCTCGTTCACGAACGTTCCAGCAGCTGAAACAGTAAAAGTGATAATTCAGGATCTGTTTTTCTGGTCGCAAGGTATCAAAGGATAAAATAAATTCTGTCTATGAATATTTCATCAATTGAAATAATGAAAATGATGATTCTGGTATTAACATATTGACGGGTAAAAGAAAGTCCATTTATCAGCGTTCCAGCAGCTGGAACAACAACACTGATAATTCATGACTACGTATCTGGCCATAACACATCCGTTGAAGAAAGAGAGTATATTTATGAAACTTACGGCAGCTGGAACAAAAAAAAAAAACAAAAACTGATAGTTCATATCGCACGGAAGGATAAAAAAACTTCTACGATGTCAGAAATGAAGACTATTGTTTTGGCCACTACACAATGATGGATAAAAGGAAGTCCATTTCTCAACATTCCAGAGTAGCACGTTGATGAATGAAATAATAACCATTTATAAAAGTTACAAAGTTGAAAAATCAGAGTAGCAACTAAAGATGATATTGTTCACTCCATATCACAGTGATAGATAAAAGATAGTCCATTTTTCGATGTTTCAGCAACTGAACAGTAACTGCAATAATTCTAGACTAATGTTCTGGTCTCATAGCACTGATGGGTAACAGAAGTCCATTTATGAAAGTTACAGCACCTGAAACAGTCAAAGTGAATATTGAAGACTATTGTTCTGGCTATAAAAAATAAATGGAAAAGAGTTCATCAATGAGAATTACAAAAGCACAGTCAAAATAATAACTGAAGGCTACAATGTTCTGGCATTAACTCTGATAAGTAAAAGAAAATCCATTTCTGAAAGTTAAAGCAGCTGAAATAATCAAAGCGAGAATGAAAGACTATAATGTTCTGACCATTACACATTGACTGATAAACAAAAACCTCTCTACAAACGTTTCAGACTGAAACAATCAAATTAATTGATAACTGAAGACTATTGTTTTGTCCATACCACACTGATGGACCAATAAGAGTCCATCTATGAACGTTACAGCAGCTGAAGCAATCAAATGGGGAGCTGAAGACTATGTTGATCTAATGTCTACACATTGAAGAATAGAAGAAAGTCCATTCATGAAAGTTACAGCCGCTGAAACAATCAGAGTAAGAAATAAAAGCAATATTTTTCTAGTCATAACACACTGATGTATTTAAGAAGGTCCATTTAAAGCAACTGAAACAATCAAAGAGAAAATTGAAGACTAAATTAGTCAGGCAATAAGAAATTGATGGCTAAAGGAAAGTTCACCCATGAACGTTTCAGCAGCTGAAACAAAGTGGTTAGACTATTATGCCAGTGATATCATGTTGATGGACCTAAAAAATTCGATTATGAAAGTTGCAGCAGCAGCAGAAAAAATCTACATAAGAGTTGTTGAAGAAGATATTGTTCTCCCATCAAAAACTAAGAACGTTACAGCAACTGAAACGATTAAAGCAATGGTTGAAAACTGTATTGTTCTTGTCATAACACAGCTGAGATAAAAAAGTGGCATGACAAACTGATGGAGGCCATCTGTGAACAGTACAGCAACTAAAAGATTCAAAGTGATAATTGATGACTATTGTTCTGGCCGTAAAGCGTTGGCAGACAGAAGAAAGTTCATTTGTCAACGTTATAGCTGCTGAAACAATCCGTGATAATTGAAGACTATATTGTTCTGTCCAAAACATATTGATGAGTAAAAGAAAGTCGCTACATGATGTTCCACTGCTGAAAAATATTTTATATTGACAATTCAGTGTCATATTGATTCAAAGCAACGTCTTTCTTAAGCCTGAGGACATTTTTGGACGTTTACTCGTAGAGTACAAGTGAATCAGTTATTTGGTCTCATCGAGGTATATTTTAGTGTCTCCTATGACGCTGTAGCGAAGAGATTCCTCTTGGTATGCTCTCCGCTGTCATATGTGTGGTAAGCATGAAGGACGGAATCTTCAGGGATGTAAAGAAGTTTCGCATGTGTGCCAGTTTATATAATGAAAATGAGCTCAATAGTTTTGTTGAAAGTTCTAAAAAAATCTGTGCTTTTCACGATGGATAACAACAACCAAGATATGCAGTCCCTCTGAACGGCGGTTGACTCGACTGGAAGACTTGAGGTGAATACAAGAGGTGTTAGTTTATACACATCGTGAAGTGGACCGTTTTTGTCAATTTTACCAAAGCAAGACTTCGAAAACATCCCCAAGAGGCACATATATTAAAAGAATGTATAAATGTATGATGAAGTTACGGATAAAAAGAACGATTAGAAATTAACTAAATGTATATAATTCATAAGCAGCTTCATCACGACAGAGCCAAAAAGAGAAAAAAATCTTCAATAGCATTATGAAACGCGATGTTGAAGGATGTAATAAATAGACAATAAACTTTATTTATCCTTGGATGAATGGGGCAACAACTCTTGTGATAAACAAAAATTATGTCCCATGATCCGAAAATAATATAGCAAAGGCTTAGTTTATCAGTTCAGTTATATTAGAAAGAAATTTGTATTTCTATAAAGTTTTATGTGATTAAACAAGATACCCATAAAATGAGGCTAAGCTGTCATAGATTTAAGCTGAAACATTCAGCCTTGTCTTTCCAGGTCACAACTTACAACCACCAATCCTAGAATCAATATATTACACCGGAATGGGTTACAATATACAGTATATGTATATATATATATATATATATATATATATATATATATATATATATATATATATATATATATATATATATATATATATATATACATGTGTGTGTGTGTACATTTACATACGCTAATTCTTATCAAGGCCAGATGAATAAAGTTAGGAAATCCACTGTTGACATCAATGTATTTTCTAAGAATAATACGTGTGTGTACTATGAAATTGAATGTACTGTACATGTGATAAAATAAATGTTATTAGAAATATAGCCAATAAATTAAAATGTACTTATATTGTGTTAGGTGACGCACTGAATACGGCAAAAATTACTTTTCATAATAATAATATAGAAAAATATATAAAAAAAGTTAATCGCATTTCCTTATCATGACTATATTAAAGATTTTCCCCCTAAGCCTAAAACTGTTAATGTCAATGTGGCATTTTAGAAAAATAAGGTAATTAAAGCGCATGTAAAGAACTCTCCAGATAGTGCCAAAAGATGCGTCTATTTAATCCCTTGTAATTCATACGACGAACTACACGTTGGTCAGAATGGTGACTCACTCGAAAACAGAACTGACTGCATAGAAAAGTGTGAGATTTGTGCAGCGTAACGGGTGTCATGTTAGAGATAATCATCATTCTATTCACTGCACTAAAATCTTGGTCTAGGCTAATAACATTTCAGAAAGCAGTACAATCTACTTTTATGAAATACAAATTCTGTTAGGAATATAAATAGCATCTATGAATGTGCAAACTATTAATTTTTCTCGGAAGTAATACGTACCATTTCCAGACTTTAAAATGTAGTTAGGCCTAGTCTAAGGGAAAAAAAGATGATGCTTATTTTCTTTTAAAAATTAATAGATCAGGTGAACTGCGAAACCTAGATTTATGAGTAGCACACTCTCTATCAGGTGTCAATGTCCTTTTCAACTGTTTGTATGTTGGTATGCACTGCGTTTCCATCCTAGGACACATGGATGTCAGAGCTTCGATGTATAGGCCTACCAGTCCTCTGGAAATGTCTTAGAATACGAAAACACTCGAGGCCATAACCTCTTTCATTTTTCCTTATGGTATTTTGCTCTTTAAACTTCATGAGTTCCTGTAATCTTATATATATATATATATATATATATATATATATATATATATATATATATATATATATATATATATATATATATATATATATACATATATCTTTAAGAGGTTGTGATCTTACTGCGTCTGAAGTTTCAAGAAAAAAGGAATGGGGGCTAGCAACCTCACCCCTTGAGACTTACTGACAAACCAGAACTCTGTAGCCTTCTGTCATCTACTTCTAAAGGAGAAGCGGGAGTTTGTTGAAAGTGCATGAGCTTCGTGTTTTTGCATGACCGCTTTGATCAGTGTGAGGAAATGAACCAGCATTTATACTTTAACATACTAACCAGCATAAAAAATGAACTAGCACTTGCTTATGAGCGATTTGGCCTTACCAAGAAAACAATTGGCATTTTTACATATCAAGAAATGAGCTTATGTCCATACATGAGCATTTTGACAGTATCAAGAAATGAAATTATGTTTGCACAGAATCTTTTTGATTAGTATCAAGAGATAACCTGGAATTTGTAAATGAATAAAATGTGCAGTATCAAGGAATGAATTGATATCTGCACATGGACAACAAAATTAGTACCAACACATGAACTGGACTTTATTCTTTGATTTGGACCGTTGCAGGAAATGAACGTCTCGGCCAGTAGTAAAAAATGAAGTGGTTTAGTATATAAAAAAAATCTGACATATCGAAAATGAAAACAATTTGAACAGCACCAAAGAATGAACTGCCATTTGTACATGGTCATTTTGATCCGTAACCATAGATGAAATAGAATTTGATCACGGACTTTTTAGCTTGTATCAAGAAATGAACTGCCAGCATCACGAAATGAACCAGTATTTGTACCCAAACATTTTTGATCAGTATCGAGAAATGGACTGGCATTGGCATATGAACATTTTTAAAAGAATCAAGAAATGAACTAGAAATTGCACATCAACAATTTCCTCAATATAAAAAATTGAATTGGCTTTTGTACACGAACAAGTTAATTAGTATAAAAAATTATCTTGCGTTTGTACATGAACATTATGCCCAGTATCAAGAAATGAACTGGCAATTGTGTATTAACAGTTCAACCAGTATCAATTAAGTGAGATGCCTTTTGTTCGAGAACAATTTGATCAGTTTCAAAAAACTGAACTGGAATTTATACTTCAACATTTTGCGCAGTATCAAGAAATGAATCAGTGTTTGTGTATGAACAGCCTGACCAATACTCAGAAATGAACTGGTGCTTACACATGAACAGCCGACTAGTACTCAGAAACGAACTGGTGCTTGCACATGAACAGCCTGACTAGTACTCAGAAACGAACTGGTGCTTGCACATGGACAGCCTGACTAGTACTCAGAAACGAACTGGTGCTTGCACATGAACAGCCTGACTAGTGCACAGAAACAAAATGGTGCTTGCACATGAGCAGCCTGACTAGTGCTCAGAAATGAACTGGTGCTTGCACATGAGCAGCCTGACTAGTGCTCAGAAATGAACTGGTGCTTGCACATGAGCAGCCTGACTAATGCTCAGAAATGAACTGGTGCTTGCACATGAGCAGCCTGACTAGTGCTCAGAAATGGACTGGTGCTTGCACATGAACAGCTTGACTAGTGCTCAGAAATGAACTGGTGCTTGCACATGAACAGCCTGGCTAGTATCAAGAAACGAACTGGCTTTAGCGCATGGTCACTTTGCCCTGTATCAAGAAATGTACTGGCGTTTGTACATGAACACTGACTAATACCAAGAAATTAACTGGCATTTGCACATGAACCAGCACCAAGAAATCAACTAGTTTTGTGCATGAACATTTTGACTACTATAAAGATATGAACTGGGGTTTGCTCCTACGGTTTCAAGAAATGAGCTGGGTCTGCGTAGGTAAGTAAAGTCATTCTATTGACAGCAGCTGACCTGTGAAAGCGAGTGAAGTTATCAAGTATTGCAAAATAAGAATGTTATGACAAAAAGTTAAACTTTGTGCGTCTTATACTCTGTGTGCCAGTACTTTTTGCGTCTTTTTTATGACTAATTCTGTGAACAGTAAGAGGGGAAAAATGACTGTTAATGCAGTCCTTTATTCTTAAGCAAACATATTCTTATGATTTAAAAAGAAATCATACTTACCGAGTTATACATACCTTTGTGACGTAAAGATGTAAAATCTATGATTACCTAATAGTAATGTGTGTTTGTGACATAGAAGCATAGAACTTACTTCGTTAAAATAGAATGAGGAATTTAACAGTTTACGGAGAAATGTGACATAAGCTTATCTTTTGTTTACTGGGCCTGAGACTTTTTGGTTCAATGACATGAGATAATATTTAGCGATTCGCTAAGAAGCAGTCGTGGTTAGTGTTTACCGAGTGGCGCTGCTCTAGAGTCCCGCAGTCATAACCAACGCCGGAAATTGGGCAGTGTTTTTGAGACATTTCGAAGTTGTCAAATGCCAGTCAAGTAACAAAATGAAAAAGAACACCACAGGAGAAGTTACAGAGAGTTTTCAAAAACATATTCACTTCAGTCCCCGTTGACCAAGTTGCGCTTTATTCCTAATAAAAACCTTGGACATGATGACTCAGATTTCCTCGAGGCTTTATCCCGATTCGTGCCGGGTGGTGATTCGGGAGGGAGTTCCCCCGACTCCCCCAGGCAGCGACAGAAGGGGTTGAGAATCCCCTCTCGCCAAGCGCCCGTCACACCCTCACTCAACCTGAGGGGAAAAAGCTTGTCTATTTTGGGAATGGCGCCCTCACCACTTCATGAAAATGATCATTTGCTCCCTTATACTACGTTTTTCTTCATGTTATTTGTTACTGAACCGCTTTCATACTCTGTTCTTACAGAGCAAGAAGTGCTGTTGCCCTTCAAATAAGTTTTGCAGACCGACAGAGGTCTGTCTGTCTGTCTGTCTATCTGCACGCTCACTTTCATGAACTTCACCGTAACAAACACTTTGCAAATACTGTACAAGCATGAAGTGTGACGCATTTGTTTTCCCACAAGGACGATAATAGTCATTTAAAATTATTTTTGGATGTGTAGCTACAGGTCTTTGAATATTGCCTGGCGGAGAGGAAGTTAGTCAACTGTATCTCCAACTGCGTTCACTCTCTTCGAGGACTCGTACAATAAGAGTTTTCGGAACAGAAATTCATTTGCTATCATATTGCTAACAACTTCGATTTGACTCTACGGTATGCCCCTAACTCGGAAATGGCAATTAGTCTATATGAATAGATGCCGAAGGTAAATACCGGAGGAAAAATAATCTTGATATTTCTTCTGCAAGCACGGAGGGGACAGCCATCTTATTCCGAATTGAAACGTCCGCGTGAAGGACAAAAATACGAGAAATTCATTTCTAACTCTGGTTCCGGACTCAAAGCAAATGGTGTGTCCGCAAGGCTTTGGAGGTTTTAAATTATAATTTAATTCCGTATTGTACCCCTCCTCTTCCTCCTCCCCCCCCTCTTCCACTTCTTCCTCCTCTTCCTCCTCCTCCTCCTCCTCCTCTTCCTCTTCCTCCTCTTCCTCCCTCCCCTCCTCCTCCTCTTCCTCCTCTTCCTCCTCTCCCTTTTCCTACTTCTCCTCCTCCTCCTCCTCCTCCTCTTCCTCCCTCTCCCTCTTCCTCCTCCTCCTCTTCCTCCTACTCTTCCTCCTCTCCCTTCTCCTCCTCCTCTTCCTCCTCCTCCTCTTCCTCTTACTCTTCCTCCTCTCCCTTCTCCTCCTCCTCTTCCTCCTCCTCCTCTTCCTCCTACTCTTCCTCCTCTCCCTTCTCCTCCTCCTCTTCCTCCTCCTCCTCCTCCTCTCCCTTCTCCTCCTCCTCTCCCTTCTCCTCCTCCTCTCCCTTCTCCTCCTCTTCCTCCTCCTCCTCTTCCTCTTACTCTTCCTCCTCTCCCTTCTCCTCCTCCTCTTCCTCCTCCTCCTCTTCCTCCTACTCTTCCTCCTCTCCCTTCTCCTCCTCCTCTTCCTCCTCCTCCTCTTCCTCTTACTCTTCCTCCTCTCCCTTCTCCTCCTCCTCTTCCTCCTCCTCCTCTTCCTCCTACTCTTCCTCCTCTCCCTTCTCCTCCTCCTCTTCCTCCTCCTCCTCCTCCTCCTCTCCCTTCTCCTCCTCCTCTCCCTCCTCCTCCTCCCTTAAATTGCTTTTTCCTGCCAGGCGAATCAAATCTATAAAATGCGCGTTTGAGGCATTCTGTCAGATCTTACTGAGGGAAAGCTAGCATAAACTTATGACTCATTTTTTGTATATTATCTATAATATTATCCATAGTATAGTATACAGAACTTTTCATACTTATCACTTTAATCACTTCATTTGATTTACAGAACGTTCACCGCTGCTGCTTCTCGGGAGAGTAAAATAATGATATTGAAAGGCGAGTGCGCCACAGACACGGTGTGTGGTCCGTTGATGACTCAGGAAAATGACAGCACTGCCTGGCCGCTGACACTGAAACGCTGAGGTCGACATACGCATGCAAGGCAAACATAATTCATTCTCATTCATTTTGTCCTCGGTGATATTTCCTCTAGAAGCCTTTTATCGTTTGTTGATAAATTATTGCTTATGTCAGTTTTTAGCTTCCCTAGTTGCTCACTGTGATCCTGCCTTAGCAGATATTCCATTGTTTCATTCTCATTATGGAGCTTTTCATCCCTTTAAATTAATAAGAATTTACTTTTCCTCGGGAAGAAGGGGAGGAACTTCATGCCGAT
>NC_089795.1:14227214-14242214 GCF_040412425.1 Macrobrachium rosenbergii | reverse complement strand
CTTCGGTTTTGAGTTCTTCAGAGCGGAGCCAATGGTTTGGTGGATATGTTCCTCTACTCCTTGGCTTTCAGGGTGATAAGGAATTGAGTGAGTGTGTTTTACACTGTGGCTGGCCATGCCATCCCAGAACTCCTTGGACATAAAATGTTGCCCTTCATCACTCTGAATTGTCGTAAGGAACCCAAAACGACAAAAGAACTGAAGGAGGGCTTTCATGGCATTCTTCAAGTTCGTACTCTTGATGGGGATTGCTTCTGGGTACCTTGTGAAGTGATTGGTTATTGTAAGGCAATGGTTGTTTCCCTTCTTGCTTCCATTACACCCCTGGGGTGTAGTAGTCTATTACTACTTCCTGAAAGGGAATGCTTACTGAGGGGATATTCCTTAGGGAGCCTTTGGGATGACATCATTTGGGTTTCTGGTGATCTGGCACGTTGGGCACGAGGCTACAAAAGCCTTAATGGACTTCTGCAGGTTAGGCCAGTAGAACTTGCCTTTGATAGCTCGAGTCGTTCGGGTTACCCTGAAGTGTCCGCTGATGCCATCATGTGCCAAATGGAGGAGGTCTTGCTGTAGGGACAGAGGGACTACTACCAGCAGGGGGAAAATGTGAGCAGGCTCATTCCTTCCCCAGGTTACCCAGTAGAGTACCTTGTCCTCCAATAGAAAGTTGTCCTTCACCAGGTCCTTTAGCTCCTCCTCAGAAGTAGCAGCCTCAGAGCCGGGGTGCAGTAGGGTGGTGTCTTCCGACTACAGTTGGATGAGCTGTTCTCGGTATAAGGTAGGCAGGGTCGCATCCGCCCCAATGATGAGGAGGGCAGTGCCCGGTTCAGAATTAGGTTCATCTTGAGGATTGCCAGGCTGGTCATGCAGCCATGGCACCACTGTGAGGTTAGGATTAACAGGGAACAGACTCGTCTTGGAGGGGGCCTCCTGGTTAGGTTTCTTCAAGGGTCTTGGCTGTCATGCATCTCAACAGGATTAAGGTGTCCCTCCACTGGACGAAGTCTCGTCCTGACAGAAGAGGGTGTCCCATGGCGAGAGATTGGATGACTCCAAAGAGGTTCTCCCTCTCATGAAAGGCATCACCAGTGGTGACCCTTAGACGTACAGTAGGAAGGTCTTTTACATCCCAATTTACCCAGCAGATAGTAATTCTCTCATCCTTGCTGATGGTGGCACCAGGAGGCACATGATCTGTGGTCATGAGGCTCACTTCGGAGCCCGTGTCCACAATGTTCGACAGCCTTCGAGGGGGCACGGAGCCATCAAGGGGTGCTATAGCCACAGCTTTGAGGGCAATTCACTCTGCAGGCTGCTTCAAATGGATGGCTGTGTAGACTACCTTCAGTTTAGCTTGCTTAGTGCATCCTTTATAGAAGGAGGACCTGTGACCCTTCTCCCCACAGCCCCAGCAAGTCTCCTTGCTGTAATCCTTCTTTGGTATTGTTTTGGAGGAAGGGATAGGCTGGTTGTTGGCTACCCAAGGGCCAGATGTGGTTTGCTTTGGCATGGTCCCGTTTTTAGGTTTAGAGGGGGCTCCGCGCAGCTTCTCTGCCTTCAGGAGGTGCTGTTCCATAGAGTGCCCCATCCTTTTGCACTGGCAGCACACGGGCTTCTTGGGTGTCCATTCTTGGGTGGAGGCTGACTGGAGGTAGGAGAAGAGGGCACCCAGGAACATGCTGCAGGATGGTGAATGTTTCAGTGATCTGCCAAATGGCAGCACTCATCTAGCGTCAGAGGATTCTTATTGCAGAGATAGGTGGAGAGGTCCGGGTTGTGCATAGCGTAGGACATCCTCAAGCTGGACTCTCTATTATTTCCTCTGCAGAGCTGGCGTTGCAGGAATCTAGCCACCACCTGAGAGCTCGGGACTTATGGCATTCCCAGTCGGCCCATGTTTGACCTACCTCCTTCGGCTGTCCTCTCCAACATTGTCTCCATCTTTCGGGGGTAAGCTCATAGGCCTTAATTATGGCCCTTCGGACCTCTGCATGGCTTCTACAGTCTGCTAACGGAACGGAGCGGAAGGCGGTAAGGCCCTTTCCTTCCAGGTGTTTTGCAAAGAGAAAAGAGATTTCTGCAGCTATGGGCTTGAAGTTATTGAAGACCTCTTCTACTTGGTCGAGCCAAGTCTTGGGGTCCGAGTCATTCTATTTTGGTTTTATGGAACTGGCAGCAGTGAGAGAGGACTGAGGAGATGCGGTTGCAGGGCTACGGACCCCCTAGGCGGCCATGACGACACTGTTATGGGTCACAGCGCCAAGACGAGGTGATTAAAAATCCATAACATGTTGAGTACAAATGCTTAAATCTATCATGTACGAGTAAAATAGTTTGCCTAGGGTCACATGCTCTCTGAATTATATTTTACTGTGAATTTGGCCTGATGGGCACGTGACCAGATACTATGCTCAATGATGCCACTACACGAGGTTGCGTGATCATTGTTTTGATGGGGAAGTTGGACACCTGGGCAATCACATGGTGTTTGTTGTGAGAGAAATCTCACTCGGAAAGTTGTGAAAAGAAATGAGCGATGTGGGAATGATTTTCCCAGCTTGGAGATGTGAGATTTATGAGTGGGGAAATCGCTTGTTGACTTGTAGTTATGGCCGGTCAAAAGGCAAAGGGGGGTGAGGTAGACAGTGGCTCACGTTGCCACAAATGAAAGGATTTTTCATTGACGCAAAAATTAAAAAAATTTAAACAGGGATTTCTTTCTGGATTAAACCTAGTGCCTTTGCTATGATGAGCGAAAGAGAGCGATATACTCCAGCGAAGCGAAAATTGCTGGATAGGCTATAGTTCGTGGCCCAGATTTACTGTGTAGCCTAGCTAACTCCTGGATGACGAATTGTCCAGAGCACATGGAGGAAATAAGCGGACTATTTCCTTTATTTATCACTTGTATTCACACTTCACTGTCTAGCTAATCCCAGCAGCTAAGACATGCAGGCAATCATGCGATAGCAACACAGCTTGTGGGTTGGAAAATACTCTCTCTCTCTTTGCTCTAAAAATCTTGTTAGCATTCATGTGGCCCATTGTTTCTTAACACAGTCACAGTTTTATTCGAAGCTGCGATAAGCTAAAAATAACAACTCTATACTTACTCTAGGGAAACTTGTTTACTTGTGCTTATTTAGGATTTACATTACTAAATTTGTTGCCAGTCTTGTATCCAGCCTTAGCAAAGCTACTGGCTGAGAGCTGCGGATTGCAAGGGGGTTCTTGCAACAAGCAGACTGCAAATTCTGAGCATAGGTCGCCACTTTTAGGCTTTTACTCTGACCTGCTTACTTTATTCCTAGCTCAGGGATCCACTTTGAGGGTCTAGCTGATGAACAGGGGACTTACAATAACAATTATAGGTTCTGACTGCAATTGCTAGGTCAAGTAGAAACTTATAAAGAAAAACGATTAGGCTGAAGGCCTTACTTCAACAAGGAACTGTTGCGGATAAACAAGTTGGGTTTACTTTAACTGGAATATATTAACATTAAAACACTTAAATCAGAAGAATGGGGAAATGCCGAGTGATCAAATATTACAGTAATTTTGAAATACTGTCGATCTAGGTGTTAATTCCCTTGAAAGGGACATTGTAGATTTGCTTGCAGTGGCAAGGCTACGGCAAGGAGCACAAGACAAGCGATTGTTTCCACAGCTAACAACGCTGCCTGCAATTGAAAACACAAGCGGTTATGTAGGGAAATATAGCAACTTCAGGCAAATTGAGGGTTGCACTTATGCTGCCAAGATAACTCTATTCTAGTGTGAAATACTTACATTAAAATTACATGCTGTACTAACTAAGTCAGGTCTTTGTGAGAAATTGCACTTAAGAAAAAGAAATGAAATTCAGTAAAAGATCAAATGATATGTGCCTGTTGAAAGAACCACGAATCAGGATTTTACCTTAGATGGAGCGATGAAGGGCCTCTCCGAATTTCACCAGGAATGGAGGGATGATTTTACAGGGACTACACTGGTAAGTAACCTCGCTTTTTATGACCTCAGTGGATTATTTTTCCTCTTCTCTCAGATGGCACTAGGAGTGCTGGCATCTGCCCTCGGGGGTCAAGATGGTGGCCCAGTCATGTGTCGCGACCTCAGTTTTCTGTGTCAAGGCCTCGTGTGGGCTTCATCCCAAAGCTGGTTCGCCCATGAGGCAGGGTTTTCATCTTCATTTGCCTTCACCTGAAAAGAGGTTTTTAAAGGCAGGCACCAGATTTAGGAAAGATTAAGAGATTTACCAAAGGGGAAGCATGTAGAGAATTGAAGAAGGGGCTGGTTTTCTCATGCCCTTCCTCAGTTAGTTATCAGTATGAACACTATATATATATATATATATATATATATATATATATATATATATATATATATATATATATATATATATATATATATATTGAATTTCAGGGCTATTGTCTGCCCTTATTACATTAGTGTCTAAGAAGTTTGTGGAGCTATTTGTTTCTTTCTCCATGGTGAATTTTATAGATGGTAAACCACGACATTGATAAATTTCTATCTGTCTTAACTCCTTAGTACCATCAGTAAATTTCACCACGGAGAAAGAAACAAATACTCCATAAACTTCTTAGACACTAATGTAATAAGAACAGACAATGGCCTGAAATTCAAAATTCACAGAAAAGCCACAAATAACAACTTAATGATCAATGCAAAATCGACTCATACATGTAATGGTCAGTACATGGCTTTGAGACCTCATTTTCTAAGAGCTCTTAGACTAGTTAGCCCTGAGCATTTGGACGAAGAGTTTAGTAACATCAACAGAATTGTCATAGTAAACCACTTTTCAATCAGGGAAATAGAAGAATGTTTATTCCTAGCCAAACGAACATATTATAGAACAAACATCAAAAAGGAATATGATATGAGTAATACTTTGGTTCTCTCTTTCCACCCTTCATTCAGTGATATTGTTTATCCTTTAAGAATAGTAAACTTTAAAGTAGTCTTTTCTTACTCCAACACAATAGAAAAGACAGTCGTTTGCAACAGCCCCCAGCAAGAAGAAGGGGTGGATTACAAAATATCTTGTGAATGTGGCAAATTCTACCTGGGACAAACCGGAAAAGATATTGATAAGATATTGCGTAAGAACAAATTCTCCAAACAGCACTGTTAATTTACATGCAAAACTGTGCCTGTCCCATTCTTTGGAACAAAACAAAAATATTATTCAAAGGAAAATATATGATGACAAGAAATTTGTTAGAAACGGCTTGCATAAGTTTTAGCAAACAAAAACTTCAGTATTAGTCACAGCATATATAAATTAGACCTTTATTCCTCACATCGTTTCACAACAGTACAAATTCAGAGAAAGGTTTTAAATGACCTATCACCAAATCGTTGAATAGTTGTCTCTTTTAACTTTTCTGAATTGCTAAATCTTGACCATTTGTTTATGATCTAAACAACCTAATTTTAACTTTGACAACTGTTCTTTTATTTTTAAAATGTTTTTTTTCCGGTGAGAAACAATGTTTGTGATTTTTATGTATGTAGTTATTTTGTTTAGTTGTAATAAAGCTCTTGAAGAGGCCTGGTGGAAGGCGAAATTATCGAGCTATTAGAGTGTTTTATTCTCTTTTCTCCTGTGGACTATATTGGCATATCTCATCTTCGTGGTATGAAGATTATATTTATATATGTATATATAACACATACACATACTATATATATATATATATATATATATATATATATATATATATATATATATATATGTATATATATATATATATATATATATATATATATATATATATATATATATATATATATATATATATATATATATATATATCCACTCTTGCTGGCTCAGACACAGAGTTTTAGAACACAAGGGTCTTTTTTTTATTAGAACTAGGTTTCCCCCTTTTCACAACCACCCTTTTCAGCCATGATGGAACACAGTTTGGCACAAGACCACCCTTTCACTTACCTGGATTTTAGAGTTTTTTTTCAAATAGACTGGACCTTCTAATTCTGGAGTTACTGATTATTAAGAGGATGAAACCAGAACTGAGCAGCAACTCGCCGGTATTCAACTTGCTATCATGTGATTTCTTAGTAGGTACGCAAACAGGTCGTTAGACATTTTACTCTGTATGGTAGTTTGTTTACATTTTACCTTATTTTTATCCTTGGGTTTGTTATGCTTGGGTTTTTTTCGCATTTTTGTGATCGAAATTTTAGTTTGTATTTGCTATTCTTTTTATGTTTTGTTAGCTTTTTAACGAAGGTTTTAGTAAGACAATTAATTTTATTGCAATTTCAGTGATTCTTACTCTTGTCAATTTTTCAGCCTGACGATGAGGTTTTATACCTCGAAAGCTCGCGAAACAAAATGTCCTACCTGGCCTTGGCAATATTATTTATCATTAGGTAATATATACAAAAATATATACATATACATATATAAACACACACACAAACACACACACATACACACACACACACACACACACTAACTGACCAACCCGGCGCTGCCCATGAAAACTCTGAATGACAAGTGATAATCTCTCTCTCTCTCTCTCTCTCTCTCTCTCCTCTCTCTCTCTCTCTCTCTCTCTCTCTCTCTCTCTCTCTCTCTCTCTCTCTCTACCTTTCCTGTTAAGACAGTTTCTTCAGTTACATTGCCCAGCATTTTTGACATTTTATATTTCACCCCTTCTCACCCTCCATTCCTTTTTGGACCTAAAGTGAAGCAGGAGTGTCACTATTCATCTCAGTAACCTCGAAAACTATGTATTAGATGCTAATATCTGTCGTTTTCAGTTATTTTTACATGTCACCACCTTCCCACCCCTTCTCAGCCCCCTTCCTATAGGGGATGAACTTGGACTTAAAGGGTATCGGGAGTGTCACTATTACTCTCAGCAACCTAGAAAACTATGGATTAGACACTAATGTCTGTCATTTTCAGTTATTCTTACATGTTATCCCCTTCCCACCCCTTCTCACCTCCCCTTCCTATCAGGGGAGAACTTGGACTTAAGGGGCATTGGGAGTGTCACTATTCATCTCAGCAACCTCGAAAACTGTGAATTGGACGCTAATATCTGTCATTTAGGGTTATATTTCCATGTCATCCCTTCCCACACCTTCTCACCCCTGCTTCCTATCGGGGCTGAACTTACTTAGAGGGCATCGGGAGTGTCACTATTCATTTCAGTGACCTTGAAAACTATAAATTAGACAGTTAGACCTGTTGTTTTTTATTATTTTACATGTCACCCCCTTCCACCACTGTCTCATCCCCCTTCCTATTGGGGCTGAACTTGAAGGGTGTCAGGAGTGTCACTGTTTACCTCAACGACCTTGAAAACTATGGATGTTTTTCAGTTATTTTTACATGCCACCCCTCTTCCCACCCCTCCTCATCCCCTCTTCCCATCGTGGGCTGAACTTGGGCTTAAAGGGCATCAGAGGTATCACTGTTCATCTCAGCGACCTCGAAAACTATGGATTAGACACTAAAACCTGTCGTTTTCTCTTATTTTTACATGTTACCCCCTTCCCACACTCCCCCCTTTGGTGCTAGTGATTGTCTTACCCCCACAGCCTTCTTTTCCAGATAGTAAGTCATATGTATACTAAGTTTGGTTGAAATTGCTCTGTGTTTCAGAGATTTCTGATGCACACATATACATACATCCATTCATAGATATATATGTTACAGTCAACACACGAATCAGTCATTACGCGTAATGACTGAAATTTCAGTCATCAAGCGTAATGCAATTTAGGACATTTGATCCCCAAGAGCTAGTACTAAACACGGCGAATATTTTGACCCCCAGGGACTAGTACTAAACCCGCAAACAGTGTAGGTGACTCACTGTTTCGCTGTGTTTAGTACTAGCTCCTGGGGGATCAAATGTCCCCTAAGTGCATTGGCGCGTGATGACTGAAATTTCAAGACTGATTACGCATGTTGACTGTAACATATGTGTATATATATATATATATATATATATATATATATATATATATATATATATATATATATATATATATATATATATATTTTTTTTTTTTACATGGGTCCTTTGGCTGATGGGTTTAATTATTATTTACTTTGATTCATATTATAAGACCCGCATAATTCTGTCAATTAACGTTAAACTTGACTCTAAAGGACAGATAGTGAACAGATCAGGAAGCTAGTTAACACTCATTAACAAAGAATAGAGGTTTATTCATAACCATATGAATGAATTCAGCAAATTTATTGGAACACTGGTTTCAGCAAAACAAGTAAAATAAAATGAAATGGGTTATTTACAGGAGCTAACAGCAGCTCAGAATATTAGGCCGACTTTGGACAAATTTCAGTGCTACATAGGATGAACCCAACAGATTTAGGTTTCTGAGACCCTGTATCAGGAATTTACTGCAAGGTCGAATTAGGGCTTCTTGGTACTACTGGAGCAGATTCTTTTCCAAGAAAGAGGATGCAGTACAGGCCCAAGACGTACACAATTCTGAAAAAGGACGTATCCATATAACAATCTTGCATTACAGAAACTCTCACTTGTCATTACTAATCACGAGGGGATGAGTCTTAGTTCAAAAATAATACATTTAACACCATGGAGAATAAGTTATGTGACTTCACTAGACAACAATAATTGTACTTGATAGATAATTTCATAAATGGGATACGTTTTACTAGGATTTCTCAGGCAGTGACTGTTTAAGAGAGGAAAATTTGAACAAGGGAAAATGAGAGTTTCAGTTGAAGGGAAAGAGAACTGGGAGCACTTGTCAATTCATACTTACCGCTTGGATTAGCTGATGCAGTGATCAGTTGCATGAGATTCCTTGGTCTGTTGAAATAGCAAATTTCTCCTCGGGTTGAACAAAGGAGGGAAAGAAAGGATGCTTGGACAACAGCCTTGTCCCGCCCGGATGCTGTTGCAGCTGCATGTAGAGCCCCGATGCTGGGGCATCGTCTTGTCGTTTGCTTCAAACCTCCGCCTACCCAGGACTTGACCTGAAATGACAATAGACTCGCCAGTACGTAGGATAGAGAAGGCTGAGCTGTAGGAACAGTACCTCTAAGGTCTGTCCTAGCGAAAATTATCCCTGATTTATGACCCTCTAAGCTGATGTCTCCGTATTTGGCGTATGGAATTTGAAAACGCTTCTAAATCGAAAGCATTGCCTCCCGCTCACTACCCTACATTGCCTGCCCTTTTACCTTAACAAAGATAAATTTCTTGTATTCGATTAAAGCATGAAGAGAGGTTGAACAGGGAATATTTATAATTTATATATATATATATATATATATATATATATATATATATATATATATATATTATATATATATATATATATATATATATATATATTATATATATATATATATATATATATATATATATATATATATATATATATATATATATATATATATATATATATATATATATATTATATATATATATATATATATATATATATATATATATATATATATATATATTATATATATATATATATATATATATATATATATATATATATATATATATATATATATATATATATATATATATATATATATATATATATATATATATATATATATATATATATATATATATATATATATATATATATATATATATATATATATATATATATATATATATATATATATATATATATAGTAATACTGCTCTATCTAGATAGATTCTTTAAAATATCTAAAACTGATTTACTGAAAATTGGTGTGTGCACCTGGTCTTAATTTTAAAAATGTTAGTCTGAGACACAAACACACACATACATATATATATATATGTGTATATATATATATATATATATATATATATA
This sequence comes from Macrobrachium rosenbergii, assembly GCF_040412425.1. Classification (NCBI taxonomy): domain Eukaryota; kingdom Metazoa; phylum Arthropoda; class Malacostraca; order Decapoda; family Palaemonidae; genus Macrobrachium; species Macrobrachium rosenbergii. The sequence goes on along the minus strand of NC_089795.1, from coordinate 14,232,326 downwards.
TATTATATATATATATATATATATATATATATATATATATCTATATATATATATATATCTATATCTATATATATATATATATATATATATATATATATATATATATATATATATATATATACAGTGCATCCATTAAGTTTCTTTTACATTTTAAAAAATATATTATAAAAACCACTGATGAGATGTCTTAATCAGATTTGTTCTTGGAGCTCAGCGGTTATCAACAGTTTTAATCACATTGCATTTGTGTATTCAGGTACCCTGTTGTTAATAGAGGTACTGTTAAATGAACCCCTCAAAAATGGCTACTCCTCAAGAAAAGGCACAATGTGTGTCATGGTTTATTGAAAAAAATCGCATATGCAAATTTATCAAAACTACAGGATTAAGTATGGATGAGATCCACAATCACGTCTTTCAATTCGTGCAAAGCATAAGAGATTTATGGAGACAGGGACAGTATTGGGTAAAGGGAGGAGTGGATGACCAACAATATATGACAAAGTCCATCCATACTGCTGCCAGATACTTACATCCACCACATTCAACAGTGCCCAAAGTCCTACATAAGAACTTGCGATGGTACGCTTACAAAGTGCAACTCATACAGGCACTCGAGCCAAATTATAAACCAAAACGAAAAGAGTTTGCAGTTAACATGCTGGAAGGAATTTCTGAAAATTAAATGTTCTTCAATTGAGTTTGTTTTAGTGATGAGGCAACCTTTCTTGTTTCAGGGGAAACTCGACACACATAATGTGAGAATTTGGGGATCGGACCATCCTCATGTGACTAGGAAACTTCACTGAGATACTCCAAAGGTGAATGTGTAGTGTGGGATCATGTGCAATCGAATCATTGGTCCATTTTTCCTCAATGAGTCATCAGTTACTGCAGATGTTTACCTTGACCTCGTCTTTCCTGAATATGTGGCATCACAAAAACATTAAACCTTAAAAATATTAACCAACATTTTCCAGCAAGATGGTGCAACAACACATTGGGGACTGCATGTTCGTGGGTTCCTAAATTCAAACATTTCTAGACTGGTGGGTTGGAAGGGGTGGCCCAATTCCTTGGCCACCTCGTTCACCAAATATCACTCCCCTGGACTTCTTTCTCTGAGGTTATGTTAAAGATGTTATGTATCGAACAAAGATACAGGACATCACTGATCTCAAGCAAAAGATCAATGATGCCATTGCTACCATTGATGATGCTCCGCTACAGCAAACATAGCAAGAAATTGAGTACCATCTTGATGTGCTTCATGCAACTAATGGTTCCCACATAAAGGTGTATTAGATGAGGCAAAAAACTTCAATATCTACGTCTCATTTTGTAATAATTTCCACATATTTGTCTGATCATTGATCATTTTTGCTTTTCATAATATATTTTAAATTGTAAAGAAAGATTTTATGGACACCTTATATATATACATACACACATATATATATATATATATATATATATATATATATATATATATATATATATATATAAAACCATAATATATAATCACTGTGAATGCAACAAATGCAAGTCCTTGAAGATGGGATGACAGACCTAATAATATATTTCATATATATTATATATATATTTTTAATTGATAATAAGTCCATATATCCATATATCGAAACCAGCGACGGACGAGAATCATATATATATATATATACATATATATCGGAATATACATGTAAAACTATGCAATAATTCAACCCCACCCACCTCGAATATCTGGATCATAACTGCATGAAAAAGTCCCTGCTATGTTGACACTGACGCATTAATTTGTCGAGCACGCAACATTTCTTTATCATATCACCGTCTTCACGAAATCAAAAGTTATTCAACGTCCACTTATGCAGCCATCTCAATTACCTCCCGGTAATATATTTTTTTTGGACGAACGACCTCTTAAGTTGATAAAAGCACCGAGCAAAGGTGAACGTCTAAATTCTCTTTTCAGTAAAGGACTACTGTGTCACACAGGAGTAAACATCCTCCACAAGAGAAAATGATAAGATATGATCTCCATCAACCCAATTTACTGAACTCAGGTGTTTTGCGTTTTGTTGGCGAGACCTCTGCCATGGACTCAATGGAGACGCGTTTTGAGACACAAAGTGGAGGAGGGCGATCCAGCATGAAAATTCAATAATCCCGCTATTCAACGGCCTTTATTTCCAAATTTCTCCTGACAGAAGGAAAGAGCATTGGGAGGTGGTTGGGGGTCAGGGGTTGGGAATTGATGGGTTTGGGAAAGGGTAGGGGAGGGAGAGACGAGGTTGGAGGAATCGCAAACATTCAATAGGGACCCAAATTCTGCGGGAGAAAATACCATCTCCCATGTTTTCCATTGTCAGGGTGGTGTTTTATGTCCCCTGATCCATCACCTCTGAGAAAATAAAGGTTGTTCAGATTTGTCGTTCATAGCCATTAAATGACTATTATCACTTCCCGTGATTTTTTGGAGATTGGTGGTCTAGTTCTTTCTATGCGAAATATAATCATTTCACTTGGGAATGCAGACAAATGCATATTTCATATAATTGTCCTGTTTTTTTTTACAAGAAGTTGATAAAAAACCGTCCGTGGGATCGAACCAACTCACTTGTATTACAGTATAAAAAGAATAAACATGCATTTTGGAAACTAAAGGTGTTTGAGCGTTTATTATCTCCCATCAACCCCACCCCATCTTACTCATCTGTTTTGCGTTTAATATTAGCTTATGTTGATGGCTGGGATTCTTTTCGACGCCTGAAGGGTGGGTAAGTCCAAACAATTTCCCTATTCACACATTCAGCTATCACATAACCGCGTTACAATATCATCGGTAAACGCGTTTAATGATTCTCAACTTGGTTAGATATGATGTTGATGAAAAGACTAAGGAGAAGATGAGGAGTTGATAAAGAATTTCGAAAAGGACAAACTGAGGATGGGAAGACTGGGACTACGAGGAATCAGGACTTCGCACCACTGACACACAAGTCTCGGGCGTAAACGTAGGTTATTCTCGAACAATTTTTGATTGGCTCTTATAATACCCACCAGTGAACCCAGGTGCAGTGCATGCAACTCTTCTCTGGAGGCTCTCTCTCTCAGTCTCTCTCTCTCTCTCTCTCTCTTCTCTCCATACCCCAAGGGACAACCATATGAGAGAGATAACTTTAAATCTATCTGCATTTGATTCATTCTCTTTCCCTTTCTTCTCACCTAGTGCTACTTGGTTGTTATTATTATTACATATTATTATTATTATTATTTATTATATTATTATTATTATATATTATTACCGAAGATTATTATTCACACGTGTCAAAAATCACCTCGCTGAAAATACCAAAATTTAACAGAAATACCTTAAAAAAAAAAAAAAAAAATATATTACAGACTAATATTCAGATCACACACAAAAGGTATCAATCAATAAAATAGATACCCACATGTATAGAATACGTACATGTTTTTGCAATTGTTAAAATAAAAAAAACAGATGGTTTAATTTCATTTACCGTAACATTAAGTCTTTGTGATATGGAGCATCACCAAAATATTATTGTCAGCAATAAATTCCCCAGTACCTCTACTCTATAGGCCTGGGGGGATTCAGAAGCTTTGGCACCTGGAAGTGTGGCACCTTAACATATGTTATCAATGGTGCCCTAAAAAAATACTTGCAAAATGGATCTGGCACGTAAATTTTCTCAGCCAACATCACTAACCTTCTTTCTTGCTCCTGGGTGGTCGATGTATTCGAATTTAAACAACCTCAGGGGAGTGGCGAGATGCATGACTTTCGAAATGCGGATAACTTTTACTTATATCCATTAGGACTATTATCACCATTTGTACCAAAAAAAAAAAAAAAAAAAATTACTATAAATATGATTGAAGTTTTCTATTAAAAGGGCACTTTGATGAACAGGGCCTGGTAAATCTAACATCAAACGATTCAAAATCTTGAAGAGGTGGTTTGTTTTGTAATCTATTTCGAGGTGAAGAGTCTGCTTACAGTACAAAAAGGGTAATTAATGGAAAATGTTAAAATATAGTATACCTCTGTCGAAATTAGCACTAAAAGCAAACTTCAGCTAAAGGTAGCGCAATAGATGAAAATATTCAAAACTTCAGGTAATGGAAAAGTTTTTATTCGCTTCTGGAAGGGAGCATTAATTTCCCCTTTCAGATAACTCAGTATGTCCTCAAAGTCGAGGCCGATACAAAAATAGTGTCAAATATTTAGAATTAAGAACCCCAGTGTTACCCTGTTTCACAGTAAATCATCGAGGCAGGTTCAGGTTACAACACTGTGCATTTTCAAGGCTTTTGAATTTTCTGGGAAAAAAGCAATTTGGTTTCTGACTGTAATCCATTTAACTCTCTTAAATATGGCAATTGCTTATGTGTCAATTTGAAAAAGGAATGACAGCTGGGAACTCTATCATATGAATACAACAATATCTTCTATTCAAATTAAATAAATCAAGTCAATAGCAAATAACTTTTAACAGTATTTCCAGAATAATACCTTGAGGAACACCAGGCATGATGGTTCTAGTCTTACTCCAGAATCAATGACCAACTAATATTGCAAAACATTTGAAAAACTATGAATGATATAAAGTAAATAGCCTTCAATATTTAAGCTGAGAAACTTATACAGAGCCCATGGCAGCTGAAGACAATGTGAACAGCTCTAACAGAGAAGTCATTCCCAACTAGATCTTCGAAGAGCAGTGAACTATTTAACCTGTTAGCCACAGTGAATGTTCTCATGGATGCGGCTAGATTCAAAATAGTATTACAAGTGTCTAAATATCTTCCCATTATTTCTCAAGCCATCAATCCCGCTAGACCTTCTTAAAGAACAATGCACTTCATGGAAGCAGTGATTACCCTGAAGAAGCCTTAGAAGGAGGCGAAAGACTCCGAGAGTTTAGGTGGAAAAATCAGCAGTGTCCGAACAGTGTTACTTAACAGAAATGAACGCATCGGCACACAGCTGCTGCAGTATATTTACTCTGAGCTACAATAGCTATATCAATATTTTTATCAGCACCAATACCAGTCGGCGGAATTTATTACAGTATAAATAATTTC
>NC_089795.1:14194714-14224714 GCF_040412425.1 Macrobrachium rosenbergii | reverse complement strand
ACTCCACGTAACAATATTTATATATATATATATATATATTATATATGTGCATATATATATATATATATATATATACATACATATATATAACAATATAATAATAAATACTAAGACCAGGTTTGAGCGAAGATCACCTTTATTAGCTACGACTAGTTTTGGAGATTTGCATTCCTCCGTCATCGGGCAATCTGTAATGGAATATACGTTACATTTAAAATCAATGAATTTATAAAGTAAAATAAAATTGTATATTACAAGATATAATAACCTACATACGCAGCAAAATCTTAAAATAGAAAAAGTTTGTTGTCAAAAAGAGTAGAAATTAAGTCTTAAAAATAGCAATTCAGTAGACCTTTCATTATTACAAAGAGATAGGGTTTGTCTCTTAGGGTGTATAGAGACTCAACCACTCCGAGCTCGAAAAAGAATCTAAATTTATAGGACGGTCATATTCTTCAGAATGTTGACGAATGGCGCTAAGTGATGGTTTGCTTAATGGCCTATTCATCCTAACAGATCTTCCAATATGTTCGAAAATGCGGACCCTGAACTGCCGCTTTGATTTTCCGGCAAGAAAAGTGAGGATACAGTTTTCACCAGATTTCGTTCATCGAATTTTTTTTTTTTTTTTACAGAAAACACATAATCTCGGTAAATTTATAGAATATGAAAATGCAAAATTATCATATATATTAAATCTGCAAAACAAAACGTTCAGATACTTAAAACTATCATGGATGTCCGAAGTAATCAGAATTTCAGATGACTTCTGTTCATAGAGATCTAAAAGATAGTGTATGGATATCTCGGTGTAGTACATCAGAACGGCAATATTTACTCGTTTTCCGTTATGAACAGGCTTATTATTGCATCATCATACGAGGTAATGATAATTTATTTAATTTTACACATTCATATTTATATTTCACGATGTTAAAGGTCAGCTGGAATTAATGGCAGTAAATGATGGACAGCTAGGTAGGTTGGACAAATTATTTAAAAAGGGCGTTCTCTGTGATGTGCGGAGAAAGGGAAAACACAAGTAACTGGATGTTTCTGACGTCCAGTCCATTGCTAAAACATACTATACAAATATAGTATTGCTCAGTTTCTAAATAAAAAAATAATGAAATTGAGCCTGAAACAGCAACTCTCTCATTTAAATTGCATTTGCCTTTATTGTTCCCTGAAATGTTTTCTGACATTGCTCAAATTTAACTCTTTGATTTCATTATGGAAGATCGCGTTTCCGATTACGTGCAAGCATTCCATTCATCGTGAAATAAGAAAATTTATTTGTGCAAGGTTAGTTGGTAAACAAAAATGTTTATTTTGCTCAGAACTCGCTGCAAATTTTGCAACTTGAACGAATACTGAAAGCTTACTACTGTATTTAAGTATCATGATTTCAGAACCGTAGAATATGATTGAAAGTTATAGGAGGAGGGAGGACTGAAGCTCCTCCCCTCTAAAGTTGCCAGATGTCGCATTAATTAGGAATATATGTCCGAAGATTTAAAAAAACTGTATCCTCACTTTCCTTGCCGAGTTCATATTGCACTACAGCAATGACACTTGTACTTATAAACAATAGATTGGGCGATTTTGCTAGGGTGGGTCACTAAACAGCAGATTCCTAATAGAATTAAATCACCAACAATATTCCTCTTCCTTCTCTTATTTTCGTTATTAATATTGTCACCTGATGAGTAAAAAAGCATTATTAGCTGCATTGTTGTTATCTATTTGATCTTGTCGTTTCACGATGGGATGGACCTCCTTCATAAATTTGCCTTGACGTAACTTAGTCTCCCTAAGGAAACGTCTTATTTTAGCTAACGCAGCACATTATAAAAAAAAAAAATCTCTACTCAAAATCCAGGAGTGATTGAGCATATACCAGGTAGTCATACTAATGTAGTTTGCAGAAGAGTCAGTGCGTCAGTTACCGACCGGAAAATGATCATATACAGTAGATGGTCTAATGGTCAGGACACTGAATGACGGAACATCAGTGAAAGCGCCCTGACATCCTCGTTGTCTAAAAAAGTGTCACGAATGTTTTATTTTTTTTTTTTAATTTTTGATCGTAATGTAATTCCTTTGAAAATGTCAGTATAATGGAATCTTGAAAAGTAGTGTTTCAAAAGTTGAGTGACTCATTTCCTATTCCAACAAGTAAAAAATGCGCCGAAGTTTCTTGCGGGGCAAACGAGTTTTCTGGACAGCGTATAATGCATTTATGAAACTTCAGCCACGGCCCATGAAATCTATAGCTATGGCCCGAAACCTCAGCCGCGGCCCATGAAACTTTCATATACAGCCCGGTGGTGGCCTGTGTTGTTGGCCAGACGCACGATCGTGGGTAACTTTAACCTTATTTAAAATAAAAATTACTGAGGCTAGAGGGCTACGATTTGGTATGCTTGATGAATGGAGGATGGATGATCAACATACGGTACCAATTTGCAGCCCTCTAGCCTCAGTGTATAGTTTTTAAGATCTGAGAGCGGACAGAGGAAGTGCGGACGGAGAGACAAAAAAGCCACCTCAATAGTTTTCTTTTACAGAAAACTAAAAATGGTCCATTTCCCGCATGTGTTTTTTCATAATTATATGCTCATTCTTTCATATTAACCTCTGAGGTAAGTCCGGCTGTCTGCGGATATGGTGATGATTCCGTCATAGAAAGGATAGTTAAAAACCCCAGAAACTACCACAGTAGTTGACTGATGATCGTTAGTTTCTTTTTCACGTCTCCCGCACACATCCAGCGTAGAATGGGGTCACTGGACTTGAAATAGTTATATTTTGGTTGTCAGTTGTATCAATGCAAACTCTAAGAGGTAACTATAGACAGTTAGTAAATACTGAGGTTATATTATGACTACGGGGCTGATCAGTTTCATGTGATTTTGCCAGTGGTAGCTCCTGATTTACTCTGACATCAATTCCTTAGTCGTTTGGGCTAAACAATTAACATGAATCATAGTTAATACATAGGGTTTCATAAACAACTATGCCATTCTGTTGAGGACATTTTGTTATAAGTGTGTTTTTAAATGAAAGTGTCATATTTGCATCGGATATATCCAACACTGATTTGATGGACTCAAAGCCGACGGAATAAGGCAAACAAAGTGTGTTTGTTCTTGGGTCAATCTTTCCTCCCAAACTTTCATTACAAAGTCTTCTCAACTATTTCTTTGTCGTTTCCAGGTATTGAGGGTTGGCAGCATGTACTGCTCGCCCGATCACTGAAAAGAATACACAGAATAAAAGTACAATTATTTGTTGCTTTGGTTATGGATATTTAATTTACACTGAAAGGGAATCAGCTATCTTTTCTACTTTTAGCTTGATTTTGTTACCTTTTCATTCAGTTTTTCTAAGAGATTATTTAATTCCACTTTTTTGTCTACCAAGGCCAAAACTTTATCTATATACCAAAATCATGGCACGGGTATTTGAACAATCATAAGAATGTCATGTTTTCCAAGAACTCCATATATAACTTTGCGAGAATTAGTAATAGATACCCATTGTCATGCCTAACTTTTGTTTATAGTATCTTTCATTAAAAATGAAATAGAGTATTCTAATACCGATTCAATTAGCACTTTTGTAAATGAAAATCTTATATAGGTACTTGCTCATCGGGAGTCCTGATTGATAGCGATGCCGTCCGATATTTTTCTACTAGGTTTAATGAATGACTCAAGTGGGTGGCTGAGATAGTCCCAGCCAGAGGTGATAGTATGTTTTGGAAGTTTATGCCGAACAGAGCCTAGGTAGTTCATCAGAGGTCCCAAAGAAAGGTTCTTTGACGCGTTTTAACTAAGCCGTGTACATAAGGGAGCAATGGCGAACGTAGGGGAAAACTCAGTAAAAATGTCCTTCCTATTTTCCAGTACGATTCTGAGATGACTGCTGAATGACTTAATGACCCCATTCAATTTCGTGTATGTGCTACTGTTAATTAATCTTCACTCATTTCAACTCAAGATAACCTGTAATGAATATCATTGTTCTTTCTCCTGTTACTTCGTCCCTTTGCGCATACTGCGTCCACTTGACTTCTACTTTCTTAGATGGATTGATTCCTGTCGCTCTGGATAATACATTCCCTTAACCGAGTTTTGTAAATCTTGTGATGTTTCGCTGATGAACGCAGCATCATCAGCACCGTTTCTGAGTCTGTCCAGATTTTATGGTTGCTCTCATCTACTTCTGACTCCGACCACCTTTTCATTATAAAATCCACGAGGAGGGGAAAAATAAAAGGCGAATCACATTCCTTTGTAGCAGTAAGTTATTGACAAGACCCTTTCAACATCAAATTTTCATCCATCTCGTTCATGGATGATAATTGGTCAGTCAACTTAACATAATGAAGGGGAATGCCATAGTGACTTGAGAGATTTTGTCGACAGGCATTTCGGCAAAAGAAATTCTACTGAAAGGTTGCTTCAGCAATAGACGTCTCATCCAAATAGATTTTCGCTAAAAGGACATTACGCTGAATGGATTTCTGTCAGGATGTAGATCTTACTTTTAAAATATTTTTCTTCCTGTATGAAATTTTTTTTATTTAGTCTTTTATTTCTCATACTGTTAGCTAACCACAGATGAACCCAGTTTTGACTTCATATGATTTCTTTTCCAGATTGTGGTGAATAATTCCCTATGTTTCTTTCTTTGAAGCGTTTCAGTTCTATATTTATACCAGTGTCATTAACGAGAGTGAAAGGATATCATTACAGTTATGTCATTGCGTTCAACATTAAATTTATACATACATTTTAAGGAAGGATTTTTTATTCATGCACGCTTTGAAATGCTTGTTCATTTATGAATGTTAAAATTTTCAGACTACCATGACAAAAGATGGAACTACAAAACTGATGTACAACGCAAATAACCAAAAAGGAGACTGATGTTCAGGTGACGCGGCTAAAGAAGGAAATGTGACAACAGACGCCTCATGACCAGGAATGACGTTCTGCCAGGGTAAACAAATGGCCACAGTCATCCACCTGATGTCAGCCATACGTATTTGTAGCGCCTGCTGATAGAGCTTGATAAGAAGCGGTCAAAAGGTCTTTTCTCTTGGTACAAAAATAAGCATCAAGTCACAAATAAACACATGACTGCTGTCGTGGGCAAATATGAACAGAGGTCTGGCTTTCTTCGAAGGAGTGGCTCACATTTACGATGTTTCATTTTTATCTTTTTACGTTACTGTCTCAATAGCAGTCATTTTCTTGTGAATTAATCTCATTACTGTTAGTGGCAGAGAAAAATGATACTTCAAGGTCATATGTTTAAAGTTAGTAGTTGGCGTAAGAGGATGAATGAAAATATTATCATATATTTGCACATAATTATTTAATACTGTCTTTTCCTTTTTGTTTCTTGCTAATCTTGTCTGTCAAACAAACGACACCTTTCTGAAAAAAAAAAGAAAACGCTCTTTTGATGAAACGCTTACCAGAGGAAACGTCCATTAGAAGAGACACTGGATGGGTACCTGATGAATTCCACTACTAACACAACCTATTCCCTAGAATAATCATCATCTCTACGGAGTGATTTCCTTTCACTAATGAAATTGATATTTTATCGGTATGCCCATAAATTATCATTACAACTGAACCATGTAAAGATAGTAAAATTTTATCGCAACATCTCTTCATTGCAATCTAAGACTACACACTTCCATCATTTTAGCACTTTCTACTGCTTTAGTGAAAGACAATTTTAAACCTACCAAGCCCTCTAGAAAGTTTGACACTTGCTCCGAGCGCGCTCTAGCAAGTAGGTGACGTACAATCTTGACTAAACCGTCTATTGAGGAACGTTTAACCAGCTGAAAAGGCCTGGATTCACACTTACCTCCCTCATTATTTCTCAAAACTTCGTTTTTTTCAATCCTGGGTCTCCTCATGCTTCCATAGCGCCCCCTCAAAGCAGCAGCCATCCTCAAAGAGCTTTGAGATGATGCAGAAGTGGTAGTCAAGTAATTTTAGCATACATTACAAAGTAGCAAAACAGCAGCAAAGCAAAACTGCCCTTTTCCCTTTTCCCCTTGAATTAAGGAGTTGCCTGCACTAGTTATAAAAAGGTTTATTAAGTCATCGTAAGATGTATTATTAGAGCCAGATTCCAAAATGGATTGACATCTCATTTTACTACAATCATTTGAAAACAAAATCCACCTTCCATTTCATCATACGTTTTCATCAATCGTTATTTTTAGCAATCTGACTTCTTTACGTAAACATGACTTTATTATATCTTTCTTCTTTACATATTACTAATGACTGTATGGCAGAAAGAAATTCAAGCATAGTTATTTTCCTTATACTGGATGCTTCATTTCTATCGAGATGGGTAAATGCTTGAGTGATATGAGGTTTCTCCTGCTCTTACCACGTCCCTGCAACATGATTTGTTTTTTCAATTATATTAGGTTTAGTGGTTATTAACAAAAAACATGTATGTCTCCACATAACTTATTGATATATACCTTGCTTTGTTTCTCGGGGAGACAAGAAAATATAAAGTAGCTGGGGATAGTGAATGCTGGAAGAATCACATTTGATTAAGCGCTAGGTTTTTCCAGAGCGCAAACTTTACGATGTTTGTTTTGAATGGATTTGTAAGCTCAGAAGGATTCGGTACTCATGAATGGTGAAACGATACTTGACCAGCTTCTTTATTGTATTTTTTCCTCTACATCCTAAGTATGGCTTATTAATATCATGTTCTTAAAAGAAGAACCAAGCAAATATCAACAGAATTATAAGTGCCGGCATTCTTTAATATGAAAATCTTCTAAGAGATTCGATCACTCTTCATACACGACTTATCATTAGCTAGGTATGATTACTACTGACTGGTTCTCGGGTGAAGCTGTAACACCTTGACGAGCAGTTGGTGACTTGCTCACAAAACAATTCATTGGCGCAGTTGAAAGAGGTTACGTAAACAAATATGTTTCCATTATCAGATCTTAATATTATAATTTAACTTTTAGTTTTCTGTAAAAGAAAACTATTGAGATGGCTTTTTGTCTGCCCAACCGCCCTCAGATCCTGAAAACTACGGAGGCTAGAGGGCTGCAAATTGGTATGTTGATCATCCACTCGCCAATCATCAAAAGTACCAAACTGCAACACTCTAACCTCGGTAGTTTTTATTTGATTTAAGGTTAAAGTTAGCCATGATCGTGCGTCTGGCACCTCTATAGGTGCCAATAACACAGGGCACCACCCGGCCGTGGCTGAAGGTTTCATGGGCCGCGGCTGAGGGTTTCATGGGCCGTGGCTGAGAGTTTCATACAGCATTATACACTGTATAGAAAACTCGATTGTGCCGAAGAAACTTCGGCGCATTTTTTACTTGTTTATTTCTTATTAACATTGTTTTGTGAAATTTTATAGCACTTTTGCTTCATTGTGACCACTTCATTCATCCTGGAAATCATTTCCATGGCACTTAATTTGCTCTCGAAAGTTTGCCAACATGACTAGCCAATTGTAAGATCTGTTTTTGTCTATGTAAGTGATATCTGCCTTAAGTAGTCGGGTTAGCGATTCTCTTGGTCAGGAATGTATTGAGCCGAGAGCTTCAGATTCTTACTTTTCAATTCAGGGGATCAGCTTGTCAGTTGCCTATGAATGTGAGACTTGTGAGCATCTAAAATAAACCTTTAACCGCTGGCACCTGTTTTATCGGCTCGAAAGAGCTGCCATTCCCACCCAGTGACACTCCGACATTCAGGACAGTCACTATAATCCCACTTTGGAAAGCGGAACTCTTAAAAAGCCTAGGTTTACTTTTACAATTTATTGTATCTCATAGGGAAATAGTCTGACAGGAATACAAATGGCCTCTTCATAAGCAGTAACAACCAACAAGGCCGGAGCAGTTACATTTATCTGGTGCAGTATTCCAACGGTAAATCGAAAATTCATAAAAAAATAACATAATTGCAAGCAGCAGGCGTTAAATGAAACAGACAACTAAGCAATCAGCACCAACTGTGCATCTAGTGGTACTGTTGGCTCCAAGAATTTCGGTACAGTCACGGTGAGCTAAGAGACACTGGCAACTCCGCATGTCGCAGATAATATCAAGACCGCGATGATATCCCCAGTGTTTAACAAACAAGTTGTTGACAACACTGAATACGAAACAAAGTCGCTAAACATATAATCACGTTACAAAAAAAGGACGCTTACAAATACAAAAGTAATGTATTAAGTTATAATGCTATTTTGTAGATAACTTATAGTATACTACCGCAAGAAACACTTTACTCTTGTAATTAAACAAATGAAAGCCTAATTCATATCATGCCCACTATGTAACCTACAATGTCTGCCTCTCTCTCTCTCTCTCTCTCTCTGCATTATTCTTTGGTAATAAGCGCAATCTTTACTCCTTCCTACACACTTTCCAAATTTTTCGTTAACCACTCCTTTGACAGTAGTATCGTTACTAAAGAATCTCTGTCTTTTTGGTCACTGATGTAGTTAAGACCCAGATCACGCTGACTGAATTGGTGATTGAGGTAAGAAGCAAATCTATGCATAATCAGTTACTGAAGTCTAATAAGAAGACAGGAACAAATAACAACAGTTGTTGCCAACTCATCTGGTTATATCAAAGTTTTTATATTTGTGTTTTTTCCCTTGTCAGGGACACTTTCGGGAGTGAAATGCAATTTTCCTAGAGTTGCCATTTTATAACTATCTCTTATTTCCCAGAATGGCACCGCAGCACGTAACCAAGGCATGTACACTCCCCGTATCCCAACGCTTTTGGGATTTTACTCAACACTTCCTAACCAAGTTCACGTTACTTACTTAAGAATATAAGTTAAAAGTCAGAGCAATGTAGGAAGTCATAAATGGTGCCCATTCGTTCGTTGCACGTCAAATCTCTAGTCATCCACACAAACACATTTATATATACACACATATATATATATACTATATTTATATATATATATATTTATATATATATATATATATATATATATATATATATATATATATATATATATATATATATATATATATATATATATTCTTATTATATATATATATATATATATATATATATATCATATATATATATATATATATATATATATTCTATATATATATTTACTTAAATGCCAACTGTGGGGAAGCTTGCAGCCTCCACTGCGAAAACTTCACGTAATTAGAAGGAATAGACTAAGAAAATTCCCAAGGTATGGTAATCATGCACTTTCCTCCAGTTACGCCTTTCAAACCTTCTTACTGTCAATTTGCCTTTCATCGCCGAATGACCTCATAGGACCGAGCGCTTGGCCTTTGGCCTAAATTATATATTCCAATCAGTTCTAAGGAAATAAAAACACGCAATTAACTACAAATGAATGCAAGCTTGTGCCAGGAACCAGGTAGCAGATTAGACTTCAATTTTAAGCAGAGAGTGTGCAATCTTTAGTACTACTACATCATCTAATGAGGAAGATAAAATGGAAAAATTAAATGAACGAGGAAAATTTTATCTTTAATCTAGACTTAATTGAGGTATACTAAATATTATGGAATCTTAAAATTTAATTATGTAAGAGAGAAAAGATTTGAAAATACATTCTTTCTATAAATTATTTCTTCTTTTCATTTAAACTAATCGTGTGTTAATATAAATTTTCAACATTAAGAGACCAAACGGGTCACTGGTAGTCTATTACCACGTTTCTCAACGTGGGCCAAATAACCCCTTGCTATGGCCATGAGATTTCAGGAGCCACAAGGCCAAATTTGAAAAATGGGGGCTTGTGTGCAGGGGGCCACAGAAAATTTAGGACCACAAAATATATAAATGTGTAATATTTGAAATTAATCATTATTATGCTTTGAATATTCTGTTTATCATGCTTGAGTTTAGTTTAAACATCATTCGATTCAATATACCCGGTAATTTTTGCAGACAGTGAAATATTCAGTATTCTCTTCACTCTCTCTCTCTCTCTCTCTCTCTCTCTCTCTCTCTCTCTCTCTCTCTAGTTGTCAATGAAATTTTTTAGCAGTAAACGATTGTGGTAGAGTGGTAAAAGATTATGCTGACTAGTTACTAGTCAGCATCTTGTACCTGTCTGACATATTTGAAAAGCTAAATGTTCTGAACAAAGAGCTTCAAGGAAATGACTCCACCCTGTTTTCCTGCAAGGAGGCAATTACTGCATTTAAAGGGAAACTCAAGCTGTTCTGGTTGAACTTTGATGACGGGAGTTTGCACAGTTTCCTTCCTTAGCAGTTATATCCACCGAGCTGCGTATGTTGACCATCTGAAGCAGTTGCATAATGATGTGGAAACTCGCTTCTCTGACCTACTCCAAATGACTGTGCCACACTGGTTTGTGGATCTCTTCATTGCTGATGCATCTGAAGTTGATGTCACACTACAAGAAAGTTTCATTGAACTTCAGAATAACACAGCAGCTCAAGCAAGGTTCAAGCGTGAAGGACACCAGAGGCTGTGGATGAATCAAGATGTGTATAAGTAACCTACCCACTACTCTGGAAAGATGTGAAGTTGCTCTTACTTGCCTTTCCCACGTCTTACTTGGTTGAGACTGGTTTCAGTCGGGTGATGTACCGGCTGTCAAAGACACGAAGTCGCCTTGACATAGAAAAAAGAGGCGATTTACGTCTCTCTCTGACAGCTTTCAAGCCAAACATTGACAAGTTGGCAGCCCTGCACCAGTCACAGGGATCCCACTGAAACCTTTCAAGATAGAGCCAATTGTACCTACATGTATTCCTTGTTTTGTATTCCTTTTGTAAATAAATAAGTATTCAAATAAAATATTTTTCCAATTAATATTGTTATTTGATTTATGCCTGAAATCAGTGTTTTGAGTACATGGTACTATTCAAACTAGAACCATTAATATACCTACTTCCCTAGGCGTATTAAGGTGAGGGACGGATGGGGTGTTAAGAACTCAAAGTTGGCATGGAGGGGCCACAAGAACTTGCATTGGATTGAAGGGGGCCACCACCAGAAAAAGGTTGAGAAACACTGGTCTATTATGTACTGTACAAATCTTCTCTGCCGAAGTGTTCTCCTGGACCGTCCTCTGGAGAAATATTTGGGGGCAAGGGGAGCGTCGCACCAAGACCTCCCAGGCTCCTCCGTGATTAAAAGCCCGTGGAGAGGGCCTGTCAACGAAGTGTGACCCTCGGGAGCGCCAACTGCATGACAGGAAGGCGTCACTAAGTGAACAGTGGGCTACCTTCCCTAGATAGAAGCCTACTATCGAATAGCGGCCGAATTGCCGAGGTGTAGTATTTCAGAATTCCCCGGGAATCCGGGGCGAAAATCTGAACCGAGCCGGACAGCAGCAAGTATGATCAACTGGATGCCTGACAGGCATTATAATCTTGAAAATAGGTTAGTAAGGCATTATGAAAATTTAGGGATATTAGGTAACAGTTATGATTTTAAAATATGTTTTAGAAAACAATTCATACTTATCTCATCGATACAATCATTTCTTGCTTATTTTCTCAATAATTTAGATGTTTAAAAGCATTTAAAATGCTCATTCCGAATATAAATTCCCTTTTCATATGTTGGCTGAGTCTGCAAGTCCCTCTTCCTCGCCTTCAGGCTTCCGTCAAGGCTCTAAGTTCTTTGTGTTGAAACTAACATGTTACTGGAGTCGGTGAACTACGAGATTTGATTAAGGTTAAAAATGAAGCCAGTAATTTAACATTTTGCAGTAAAATGTGCTGTAGTTCATATAGTAATAAAAAGGTATTTCTGCGTCAGATCCATGGCCACTGGATCAGATAGAATTTCATCATTATTATCATCACGAGCCTGATGGCAAGCTACGCTGCCCATCAAGTCTCCCCTAACCCCCCAATCCCCTACCTACCCCGCCCCCACCCAGGGCGGACAAACAGGTTTGCAGGAGGAGGGTGGATGTGTCATGTCTCCCCAGTCCTCCCGATCCCCTACCCACCCTGCCCCCACACAGGGTGGACAACAGGTTTGCAGGAGGAGGGTGGATTTGTCATGTCTCCCCAGTCCTCCCGATCCCTTACCTACCCTGCCCCCACACAGGGTGGACAACAGGTTTGCAGGAGGAGGGTGGATGTGTCATGTCTCCCCAATCCTCCTAATCCCCTACCTACCCTGCCCCCACCTGGGTGGGCAAACAGGTTTGCAGGAGGAGGGTGGATGTGTCATGTCTCCCCTACCATCCTGATCCTCTACCTACCCCGCCCCCACCAAGGGCAGATAAATAAGTTTGCAGGAAGAGGGTGGATGTGTCATGTCTCCCCTACCCTCCCAATCCCCTACCTACCCCGCCCCTACCCAGGGTGGACAAACAGGTTCGCAGGAGAAGGGTGGATGTGTCATGTCCCCCCTAACATCCCAATCCCTAGCTATCCTGCCCCCATCTGGGGTGGACAAAAACAGGTTTGCAGGAGGAGGGTGGATGTGTCATGTCTCACCTACCCTCCCGATCCCCTACCTACCTACCCCATCCGGGCGGACAAACAGGTTTGCAGGAGGAGGGTGGATGTGTCATGTCTCCCCTACCCTCCTGATCCCTTACCTACCCCGCCACCACCCGGGGCGGACAAACAAGGACGATCCACTTGGATTTTATTTACAGAAGATACTTGGGCTGTCGGCGGCATCATTTGGAGGTAACTTGCCCGGACCTCTGAACGTGGAATTACGGGATTGTATTAATGAACTTTGACCTTTGCAACAGATCGGGAGTTTTGATTTAAGTGAAATGATTTAGGAAATATGTTGCTCTTATAGTATTGTATATTTACCGACATAATGAACATTTTACTCAAACAATATTCCGCGACATAAGACTGTTAGACGCATATACAATAAAAAGCACACGCTCTCATTTGTCGTCGGTGTCTACAATCTATAGGCGCCAAAGGTTTGAAAATCTATCATTCTTATCAGTAAATGCCGTCTTGAAATTCATTAACTTAAAAAGATTTTATATTCGTTTGGAAGGGAGACAAAACGGGCAACGCAATAACGCTAAAAAGATACACACACACATACAGTATATATACAATATATATATATTTATATATATATATATATATATATATATATATATATATATATATATATATATACCGTATAAATATATATATATAATCAACATAACCCTTTTTCATATAATTCTTCATATTTGTTAACATTTATATATATATTGAAAATAAAGTTATTTATATTTTTAGCTGGATAAACCAAACGTAAACACAGTTCATTGTATTATCCGGACCCTAGTACCAGCAGACCCACGTACGTATTCCGTCAAAACTGAGAGAGAATAAAATCAACCGCGAACCCTTTTATCAATGAATTTATTCATTTACTTGCAATTTGTTAACATTTACCTGTAACTGAAAATCTGTTTCGCAAATCTTACCACGTTGAAAATTTTCAAAGAAAACCAACAATTTATATTTTTAGCTTTAAGATAAAAACACCAAACGTAATACCTGAAAAACACAGTTCATTGTATTATCCCCGACTACGACAGAAAGAGTAGATAATGACACCATTCATCCTCAGCCCAATAGCAGCCAAACTACGATGATTCCCGTCAAAACTGAAGCGAACGCTGGAAATCATTCCGGTTGCGAATCTGTCAGGATCGAGCTTCGCCCAGAACATATCAAGAATCAGAATATTGAAGCCCGTGTATAAGTTCATTTACCTTGCAAATCTAAACTTTTGCAAGTCACTATCTCAAGTTGATCACCTGCGGATCATCATGTTTCCTACAAAAAAATGACCCTCGAAGAAAAACTGCGCCTACAGAAAATTAATAACTACGAAAAGAAATGCTAATATGCAAATTCCAGATCCTCATTTCTGCCGAGAGGGAAATAGTCAACAATGAATACGACGCAAGGGGCATTGCTCAAATTCAAAATACCCATTCTTCCCCATAAGAAGAATAATACCGCAAGGAAACGATGCAGAAAAAAGATTCAAAGGACCCACAAATCCAACGAATACCTATAAAACGACAACCCAGGCCAATGGAGATGCCATCATGATGAGGTGCACTGAGTAAAACAGCACTTTAGTAAATGCCCTAAAGCTCGAGACAATCCCCCCCCTACGACAGGAAGGGAGTTGCAGATAATGACACCAATGTCATTCCTCAGCCCAAATTAGTTTAGAAGCCAAACTACCGATGATGTCAGCCGGCATGACATCCGAACCCAAGGTCAATTGTGACAACCTGGCTGATTAAAAAAAAACGCTGGAATGAATGACATTCCCAGGTTCAATAATTTGCAAATCATTAAATATACTGTTTGGATCGAATCTTACGCCAGTTTCATGAACCAACAAACCATATTCCGGCCTTTCTTTCGTCTGGTCTGCATGGTGACTACAATCAGAAGAGGGTCTGCCTCCACTTTACCACCCTCCCTTTTCCTTCCCCTTTCCCATCCTGAGTATCCGCCGCCTTAACTGTTGTAAGTACTCAGAAGGATCCTTATCCTAGTCAAATCTGCCAGTCCTCTACTAGCTCCCGCTGGAGAATGACAGAAGAGTCTGTCGAAACGTCGCGGCAACAATTGTATAGAACTAACTGTATAGAATATATAAAGAAGCAGAATCCAGATTTTGACTTTTCCCCCATGAAATGACAAATATAGGCGAGCTGTTAGCACGCACCTCCACTGGAGAGAAGTCCGCAATAAGGAAAATAAAAAAAGTCTTCTACAAAATAAATGCAGCTGAAGCAGCAATAATATTCAATAGAACCTATTATTATTATTATTATTTTTTTATCTATCACAGTCATCCTGTTTGACTGGGTGGGTTATATAGTGTGAGGTTCAGGGTTGCATCCTGCCTCCTGAGGAGTCCATCACTTTTCCCACTATGTGCACTGTTCTAATAGCACGCTCTTCTGCATGAGTTTTGGAGCTACTTCGGCTTCTAGTTTTTCCAGGTTCTTTTTCAGGGATCTTGGGATCGTGCCTAGTGTTCCTATGATTATGGGTACAATTTCCACTGGCATATCACATATCCTTCTTATTTCTATTTTCAGGTCTTGATAATTATCAGTTTATTCTCTTTCTTTCTCATCTACTCTGGTGTTCCGTGGTATTGCGAGATCAGTGAGTGATAGTTTCATCTTGATTTTGTCAATCAACGTCAAGCCTGGTCTATTGGCACGTATCACCTTATCTGTTCTCATACCAAAGCCCCAGATGATCTTTGCCTGGTCGTTTTCTATCACTCCCTCAGGTTGATGTTCGTACCACTTATTACTAAATCATGCCTCTTTTTGTACTGGTTCTGTGCAAACGCCGGACATTCGCTTGTTATGTGGTTTATGGCCTCGTCTTTCATATCGCACTCCCAGCATATGGGTGAGATGTTATTTCCATCTATTGTTCTTTGGACATATCTTGTTCTTTGGGCCTGATTTTGTGCCGCTGTTAACATTCCTTCTGTTTCCTTCTTGAGTTCTACCCTCTGTAGCCATTGCCATGTTTCATTGCTGGTCTGTTCTTGAGTCTGTCTCACGTACTGTCCGTGCATTGGTTTGCTGTGCCATTCCTCTGTTCTGTTTTTCATTCTCCTGTCTCTGTATATTTCTGGGTCTTCGTCTACTTTTATCAGCCCTTCTTCCCATGCACTCCTTAGCCATTCGTCTTCACTGGTTTTCAGATATTGCCCCGAACTCTGCTCTCAATGTTGATGCAGTCCTCTATGCTTAGTGGCCCTCTCCCTCCTTCCTTTAGTGTTATGTATAGTCTGTCTATATTTGCTCTTGGGTGTAGTACTTTGTGTATTGTCATGTGTTTCCTAGTTTTCTGGTCTATGCTGTGGAGTTCAGCCTTCGTCCACTCCACTGTTCCTGCTCTGTATCAGATTACGGGTAATGCCCATGTGTTTGTGGCTTTCGTCATGTTTCTGGTGTTGAGTTTTGACTTGAGTATCGCCTTAAGTCTCTGCATATATTCTTTCTTGATCATGTCCTTCATCTCTTGGTGTTTTATATGCTCTCCTATCATTCCCAGGTATTTGTATCTTGCCTCATCTATGTGTTCGATGCTATTCCCATCTGGTAGCTTTATCCCTTCAGTCCTTGTCACTTTTCCGTTTTGTATGTTGACGAAGGCGCATTTTTCTATACCAGACTCCATCCTGATGTCCTCAGATACAATCCTTACAGTTTGGATTAGGGTATTTATTTCCTTGATGCTCTTACCATACATCTTGATGTCATCCATGAACATCAGATGGTTAATTCTGTTGCCTCCTTTCTTGAGCTGGTACCTAGCATCCATCTTCTGCAATATTTTTGTCGTAGGAATCATGGCTACTACGAAGAGTAGTGGGGACGGTGAGTCACCTTGAAAGATCCCTCTCCTGATGTTAACCTCTGCTAGTCTTATCCCAGAGTTCGTAAGTACTGTATTCCAGTTGCGCATTGTATTTTTGAGGAAGCTGATGGTGTTTTCCTCTGCCCCCTATATTTCCAGGCATTCTACTAGCCACGTGTGCAGTATCATGTCGAAGGCTTTCTTGTAGTCAATTCATGCCATGCTTAGGTTGGCTCTCCTTCTCTCAGTATTCTTCATTATCATTTGCCTATCAGAAGCGGGTCTTTTGTGCCCCTTCACTTCCTTCTGCAGCCTTTCTGTTGGTGGGGGATGGTGTTTGTATCCTCTAGGCCTTTCACTGATGACGCCTGTTAGTAACTTCAACATTATTGGTAGGAAAGTGATAGGCCTGTAGTTACTTGCTATACTTCCCTTGCTCTTATCTTTCTGTACTAAGGATGTTCTCCCTGAGGTCATCCATTTGGGTGAATGGTGGTTTGTGATACAATGCTGGGATTGTTCTGCTATTCATGGGTGTAGGGCCTTGAAGTTTTTGAACCAGTATCCATGGACTTCATTGGGAGCTGGGGCTTTCCAGTTGGGCATTTTCTTTAGTTGGTGTTTGACTGTGTCTGTAGTGATTTCAGCAAATCTTTATTTTATTCACCCCATTTCTTCTGCCTTGACTTTCTGGAGCCATGTTGCATATTTGTTGTGTGATACCAGATTGCTCCATATGTTTTCCCAGAGTCTCTTACTTGGCTCAGCTTCAGGAATTTCCTGGTGATTGTCTTCCCCTCTTGGTTGGTTGGTTCTGAAGAGTTGTTCTTTTGGTATCCTTTATTCCTGGTCATGTACTGTTGGATCTTATGTGCTTTGGCTTTAAGCCTCTGTTTTATATCTTCTATTGTGTTGTTTAGTCCCTTCTCTTGTACTTTGTATTTCTCATTCAGTTCCTCTCTTGTTTTCTTGCTTCTTAGCCTCTTTTCTGTCATCTCTTTCAGTTTACGCAAGTCAGATCTCATTGCCATGATTTGTTTTTCCAGGCGCCTTTTCCAAGGCGGTTGCTGATTTGGT
The DNA here is from genome assembly GCF_040412425.1 of Macrobrachium rosenbergii. Lineage (NCBI taxonomy): Eukaryota > Metazoa > Arthropoda > Malacostraca > Decapoda > Palaemonidae > Macrobrachium > Macrobrachium rosenbergii. The sequence continues at coordinate 14,207,213 of NC_089795.1, read as the reverse complement.
TTCTGTTGGGTTGGTTGTGATGGTGGTGTTGGTGTTTGCATCCTCATGTTCTACTACTAGTCTTGCTCCTGCCTATGCCAGGTTATTTGTGATACTAGTGGTGTGTATTAGTCTTATTATTTCATTAACTTCACTTGTTTTCTCCTTTAGTTTCTTTGTGTTGTAGGTTTTCATGGAGGAATCTTTGTTCTTTCTGTATCTGGCTTCATCCATTGTCTGATCTTTTCCATCCATGTTATTATTATTATTATTATTATTATTATTATTATTATTATTATTATTATTATTATTATTATTATTATTATTTTGGTCTATCACAGTCATCCTATTCGACTGGGTGGTTTTTATAGTGTGGGGTTTAGGGTTGCATCCTGCCTTCTGAGGAGTCCATCACTTTTTTCACTATGTACACTGTTTCTAGCAGTACACTCTTCTGCACGAGTCCTGAAGCTATGTCGGCATCTAATTTTCCCAGATTCCTTTTCAGGGATCTTGGGATCATGCCTAGTGTTCCTATGATTATGAGTACTGTCTCCACTGGCATATCCCATATCCTTCTTATTTCCATTTTCAGGTCTTGATACTTTATTTCCACTAGCATATCCCTCATCCTTCTTATTTCCATTTTCAGGTCTTGATATTTATCAATTTTTTTCTCTTTCTTTCTTATCTACTCTTGTGTTCCATGGTATTGCTACATCAATGAGCAATGCTTTCTTCTCAATTTTGCCAATCAGTGTCACGTCTGGTCTATTGGCATGCATCACCCTATCTGTTCTGATACCATAGTCCCAGAGGATCTTTGCCTGATCATTTTCTATCACTCCCTCTGGTTGATGTTCGTACCGTTTATGACTGAAGGAGGCTGCCAAGGAACTGCAACAATGAGAGGACACCAACGTGTGCCGAGCTGATAAGACAGCAGCCTTCGTTCTGATCAAGAGGGTGGAGTACCATCAGAAGCTGGGTGCCATTTTGTCTGACAGCACCAAGTTTGAGCGCCTCTCCAAAAACCCTGAAACCCTGCTGAAGATATCAAGAAAGAAGGTAATGACATCATCAGCAGTGTCATTGCAGCCCCCAATGCAGTACGCCTCCTGCCCATCATTGGAGGCTACAGCCTTGGTTACCTGTATGACAACGTCAAGACTCACAAGAATGGAAACCCCTTCCACCCTATCATCAGCCAGACACCTGCCCCCACATATGGACTAGCCAAGCACTTCAACCAAATTTTGATGCCCTATGTTCCAAGCCGACACAGCCTGCGCTCTTCAATGGAGTTCCTTGAAGAAATCCAAGACTCCCCAGGGGCAGGTACTATCGCCTCCTTGGACGTAGACTCCCTATTTATGAACGTTCCTGTCAACGAGACCATTGATATCATCATCAACCACATCTACTGTACAGGGACTCCTCTATACCTCAGCTGAACATCCCAGAAGTATTCCTACAGGCCCTCCTCGAGATTTGTATGAAGAAGGCACCTTTTTCCACTCATAAAGGCCAGATGTTCTGATAGAAGGATGGTGTCATGATGGGTTCCCCCTCAGTGTCCTGTTTGTGAACTTCTACATGGGCACTGTGGAGGAGAGAGTCTTCTCCCATATAAGAAGACCCTGCAAATATGCAAGATACATTGATGACATTTTTGTGCAAGCAGGCAATGAAGATGAGGTTTCAGCTTTCTGGCACATGTTCCAGCAGTACAGTTCGCTGAATTATACAGTCGACTTTGGCAACAACGACAAGCTCCCCTCCCTCGACGTCCTCGTCTCCGAGACCGACAATGGCCTAAGAACTTCAGTCTACACAAAGCAGATGAACTTAGGCTTGTACCTGAGTGGTGACAGCAAATACCCTGCGAGGTTCAAGAGCACCACAGTCAGGGCCTATTTTAGGAGGTACCTCACCCATTGTTCATTCTGGCAGGACACTCACCAGGAGCTCGACCGCGTCACTCAGATGCTTGTGAATAATGGACACTCAAATCGACAAATCAACAAGGAAGTCTGTACAGTGCTGGATCGGTGGTACAATAAGAATGAGAGACCGCAGCCCCATCCCCAGGAGAAAATCAAACTTTTCTATAAGGTAAAAATGCACTCACTATACTCTGAGGACGAAGACGTACTGGAGAAAATTATTAGGGAGAATGTGAACCCTACTGGAGCCGACAAGGAACTCAAACTCGTCATCTACTATCAGAATCGATGTACCAGGGACCTAATCGCCAAAAGCAATCCGACCCAGCCAGCAAGAGATCCCTTGAAGCAGACGAATGTAGTCTACCAATTTTCATGCCCCAGTTCGTGGATGTCCTGGCTCTTACATTGGAATGACTGCCGTGAAACTGTCCAAGAGAATTTCATGTCATGCGCAGGAAGGAGCTATTAGGAAACACACCAGGATCGTACGCCACAAAGCCATCTCCCGTAACGACATTATCAAAAACACCAGGATAATAGGGAGGGCCCCTGACCAGTGACGTCTACGACTTCTAGAGGCGCTCCTTATTCAAAAACAGAAGCCCTCACTGAATACAATGCAGGAAGTGCTCTTCCTCCCCACCAACTTAAGAAGAAATCTACTAAGACATGTCAGTAATAACAGACCGAGCGACACCCCCACCCATGAATATCTGATGAGACGGGCAACCCAGCAGCCAATGAAAATTCGAGTCGCCATGGCATCACGCAATGTCATGCACCACCCAGCAACGTCATGCCCTGCCTCGTTGGTCTGCTAGGCTGCAGCAGTGCGACCTTCAACACTGAGAAACGGCTTGGGAAAAACTTTCTCCTGCCAATAGGGGGCTAGCACTGCGCCACCAGCCAATGACAAATCAGCATGAGACAAACCCACCTCTCTGACCTACAACTATTTATGGAGTAGAGCCCTCTAGCATCACCAGTCCTAGTTATAAGTCTGCAGTAACATAAGTAGTACTAAAAACACTAACACTAACCAAAAAATAAAAAAAAAGGGAAGGCAATGCCTAGAAAGACAAGGTGCCTTGGGAACTTGTTTAGCTAGCTCGCCCCCGCAAACAAAAAACAAAAAAAAGTAAGGGAAAGGAGGTGACCTGGAAATACCAGAACTACCATACTCTGGTATCTTCAACCCTCCTCCGCAAAAAAAAAAAAAAAAAGAGACTAAGGGAAAGGAGGCGATCTGGAAATACCAGTGTCATTATACGCTGGTATCTTCAACCCTCCCCCGACAAAACTATAGTTACTAAGTCCCTGATTAACACTAGAGTTAAGTTTAGTAGTTAAGGTTGGGATTATGAATAGAATTAGAAATAGAATTAAGTTTCACTTGCTGCCACCTGGAACACTTAATCTCAAGAATTTTGCAAAAATAAACCAAAAAAAGAGCGCTCTTTTTCTATAGCACTCTTCCCAGGTGGCTCCTATCTTGCACCAATAGTAGTTAGACTCTCACAGCACCCGCCCTGGAAACTAACACTCTGCAACTGTCGATCCATCGGGAAGAGAGCCCGAAAATAAACTAACATACTAACATAAGCACATTCCTAACTTCTGTATAGCACCGTGGTCTGAGTCCCCCGCCCTCCCCACCCCCCCCTCCCGGCTGGAGGGAGGGAGAGAGGGAGAACGATCCAATATTGGAACCTTAAAACTAGTAAAACCTTCCCAAGCCTCCTAACACAGTTTTCAAATTATTTCACGTCACTCAACAGATCGAACCAACATTAACATAAAGAACTACAAACATCACACTACATACACAACGACAAATGGGTCTGTCCCATTCTTTTATCCTTCCCCTTATACCTTCATTTCACCCCCCTTCTACCCCCTTCCAAACTTTATCTTCCTTCCGGGGGACCCTTAGGGGTTTAAATCGATTTGTAATCGAACCCTCACTCTATCCTATCCCACCCCCTTCATTGCATTGCATCACCAGTCTACTCCAATGCACTGCCATGATCATACTCGGATGAATCCGGGAGAAACGTTGGCCACTTCAAGATTTCGACTTGCAACATAATGCAACTTGTACCTACCACTATAGTGTACATAAACCTACAGGCTTTGCCCACCATATTTGAATTACTCCAAATAGATGTATGTAGAAATCCCTGGAAATTAATTCCCTCCTGATGAATCACATTGGTGTGTTACTCGCCAGTTGCAGTCACAGAGAGAAAACTGTTAAAAGGAAAATAGAGAAGACTCTATACAAGATCAACGCATCAACGCAGCTGATGCAGCGATTTCTTTCAATAGTACTTATTTGAAAGAGTCTCCTACCAATGTTATTATTATTATTATTATTATTATTATTAGTAAGAAGATGATTTAGTACAATCCTTGTAATCTTACCTTTTTTTCTTTTGTGAGCGTCTTCATTCTCGCTTTCTCTGTAGATGGAGGAGGAGAGAGAGAGAGAGAGAAAAAAAAATAGAGATAGATTCAGCCGCAAAGGTAAATGGCATTAAATTTCTGGTGTGGCGTATTTACTGAGCAATAGGAAAGTATTTGAATTTCTTTGCTTGACATGCAAGAGAGAAAGACACCGAGCAGGGATTGAGAGAGAGAGAGAGAGAGAGAGAGAGAGAGAGAGAGAGAGAGAGAGAGAGAGATACCATACAAGGAGGCGGGGATAATAACTAGTGAGATAAAGGGACAAAGACAAAGAGATATACAATAATATTCAGAGAAAGAGAGAAAGGAAGGATTTCACCTAGGAATATATTACAAATTTAGCACGGATTTATCCAGTATCCATCCAGTATCCATGGGTCACACATTTCACTTTTTCAATTTTTTTTAAATACGCATTTTTGTACTGGATATAAATACAAGTCTCATAGAATATAATTACAAGTAGCATAGGTTCCTATGCATCGTGGTTAAATCTTACTAGATTAATATAGGTAGGAAGCCTCTAGTTATTGGGTACGTATCTACCCTTAGAGGTAAAATAATGCACCAATATTTGTATCGCTATTTCTTTTGCGACACTATGCTTTATCAAGCAGTAAAATGTAAGGGCAAGATCTTATCATATGATATTAAAGCTTTTCAAGAGTGACGCAGTTAGATACTTGTGCTTGGCTGAGAGTCCAAGGCTGGGGAGGGAGGGGAGAAAGGGAGAGGCCACCCTATTTCACAATCCCATGACCTAGCAAATGCTTGGCTCTCGAAAAGACAGATCCCGAATGCCACTCGATCAAATGACCTTAAGATTTTAGTTTCTCATAGAAAAAAGCCTATTTAATTCCCATTGGAATGAGAACTATCGCCCCATAGACAAAAGAACAATGTATAGGCAAATGAGGTTTAGGAATAATGAATGTATTTCACCATTTTTCTGCACCTTTTTTTTAGAACTATTTGAAGTAACACAGCGCATTATGAATTTCTGGGATAACATTACAAACCAAACTTAGAACAAATTACCTTATCCACTCCTTATCATAATGAGTTTATAACAGTTTAATATGAAGTGAGAGAATATGAAAACCATTCTACAGAAAATGCAAAGCCTACTTACGGGTTTTAGTGAGCGAGAGATATAAAACAAGAATAGAAGAGAATTATTATTCAACCGGGATGATTTTTGGAAAAATGTAAATACACTGTTCATAAATACATGAATAGTAATATTACTCAGATATGTATATGAAGTCCTTGCAACAAGAGACAGGCTTTTTCCGATGAATGTTTCAGGTTCATGATGTTATCGTGTGAACGAAGAGCATAACGCATTGGATTTATTTTCTTAATCGTATTTGATGGAATCTACAAGTGGTTTATGTTTACTGGGAAATATAGTTTACTCCAGGGTGGATCCCGTGCCTTCAAACAGATTTGGAAAGAACGAACTTTGCTGTGTCCCTTTTTCCAAAACTAAATGAAAGTAATTTGACTTAAAGAGGCCAGGAACCCTCCGGTGTTTCCAGAGATGCCCCCCAAAAAACTTATTTTATAAACTGGGGCCCTTTGGGGACTTAATTGCGCAGTCCAGGGACCCCCGTTATCCATGGGGTCCGCTCTCGTCCTTCCTGTAGAAGCCTGGAAGAGACAGGCTTCCACTTTTTGGCCAATGGTCCTCCCATCCACTTCAGAAGGGTTTTTGTCACTGAGTTTTGCACGTATGGCATTTGGGATTACTTATTCTTAAAACTTTCTTGTATGTGCTTAAATGATTCCGCATTGTCTTATTATTGCTCACATTTTTTTATTACTATTTTCAATACTATTACTAGGATCATGTTGATGACAAGTCCAATTCGAGTTCAGGTAAACGACATGAATTCAACGGGAATATGTACAGCAGAGCCGAATAACCTTTATACTTTGATTGCCAAGCAGAATAGTTTACTTTCACCCTAGTTTTAACTTATTTTAACTTAAAAAAAGCAAGACGTTAAATGAATAAATATTAAATAAAAACAAAATACTGGAATTGCCCAGGAGACATCGGCTTGCAACAGCACTCAAACGACCACGTATTCTCCAATGTACATCAGGAAGATTCCATTAAAATCCACCGTTCCTCCCCCCATCCCCAAATTTTTTTAACAAATAAGGAAAATGGACAATATCATACACCCTTTTACTTCGATCACAAAGAGAGAGAGCGAGAGAGGGAGAGAGAGGTGGAGAGAAGTAAAACGGAGGAAAAATCTTCAATTTCGAAACTGGCATCCAGTTTCGACTTGATAACAAATCCCGGCTTGAAACCACACAGACAGACCGCAGTATAGAGAGAGAGAGAGAGAGAGAGAGAGAGAGAGAGAGAGAGAGAGAGAGAGAGAGAGAGAGAGAGGCGGGGGGAGGGGAAGGAGACAATAATAGGTCATTATAAAGGGAATAATAGTCCAGCCAACTCAAAAAGTAATTTTGACGCGACTTTTAGACCGATAGACTCTCTAGTCTTAGATTCGAAAGACTTCGCCCTTAAAAGCCAGTTTTGAAAATGGGACCCAGTTTCGGCTTTGCAGTATTAAGATCTTTCAAAATGTTTTTAAACACATGCAAGAAAATTATCAGAAAAAATAACACCACTGACATGCATACAAAATCCAGAGGTTATGCTTCAGTGATAAATACCCCATTTCAAATGGGTGGCAGGAACATTGGCCAAAAAGGGGCACCTTGACTCCTCCAGGCCTCTCCAGGAAGGATGCGCTCAGGTTCAGGGTCCCTGGCCTACACAGTGAAGTGGCAAAGAAGCCCACTTTATAAAACTGGGACTTTGGGGTTCTCTGGAAAACACCGGTGACCAAAGATTCGCTCTGGAATCCCCGGAGGAGGGAATCTTTGGTCCCTTGTGTTGCCGGAGACTCTCTAGTTCGTCCTTTTTGTTACTTCTTTCAAATGAACACCATATTCATTAAAAGCTTGAATTTTAAGCCAATGGCCCATGTTGGCTGTTCTGAAAAACAATAGTAATAGAAATCAGGAACATTGTCATGTGTCTTTTTCCAAGACAAAATAAAATCAAGTCGTTTTACTGTGCAGAACAAGTTAGAACAGAGGTAATCTTCAACAAATATCCTGTTAGCTGAGATCCAGGATTCTCTCTGCAGATGGGTTCAGTAGGTATGTAACTCCTCCCCACTTTCAGCTTAAGATTTTGGGGATGGAGATATTTGCTCAGTGATGTCACAAACTCCGTGCATACATTCCATAACTGCTCTTATGAAGGCTGTTAACGACAGGGTCTAAGGTTTTTCATGACGTTTATTTACAGTATTCCATACATTATTGTTTTCTCTGTTATTCAGGCGATGGCGAGGAAAGTAGACCTCAAGTCAGGCAAATAGAGAAGAACGCAAAATTATTTTCTTTCCTCCCTATTTCCCTGAAGTTCTCTCGATTGTAAGATTGTTTTGTCTTGTACAGTACATAAATAAGTCGGAATACATTTTGGATGAGTTTTATTTGACGTTCCAGATGTTAGTTAAAGAAAATTCTACTCATAGAAGACATCATATAGAGAAAGATGCTATTTCATCTTGATTCATTGCTGCTGATTTTTCTTTGTTACGGATCTTCTCCCTGTAAAAGAATGAAGTAAAAGAGAATTACCTACTTTTGGAAAAACGACAGAACACCCTCACCTAATAAAAAATATGCTATATTCTATTCAGTCAGGACTTACTGTCTTTCAAACCACATTCTCTGTCTCTTTACCGGGACGCAATTTCCTGAGATGTGTGCTAGTATTGCACCAGGCCCGGTTTTTTTTTGCCATGCCCGGGAAGATGCTACCGGGACAAAAGAAATAGTAATATAATAGTCTGGAAAGCAAATCTATTTGGTGCCAGGCTGACATATTCACAATAATAATGAGTCATATCTGTTAGATTTTCGTTTCATTCAAGCACCCTAAGAAGTCTGTCTTCATAAATATCCAGTCATAAAACTGCAATGAAAGGTTGAATGAATGGAAATAAAGTGAACAACGCAGATTTAAATCAGAATCTACAGAATATGATAAGCATATGAAGAGAAATGAAAAGAAAATATAGTTGTTAAATTAATAAAGCACTTTGAATTGTAAGAAAATAACTACAGAAACTTTATTATAGAAAATTAATTAATTGAAAAGGCTAATATACGAAAATATGGAAACAGCATCAGCCTAAACAGGAAGGTTGATGGTATAAGTACCAGATGTTACTTCCATAAGGGATACTGATTATATTTAGGGAATTAAGAGAGAAAAATTGTAGCTTGGAACCTTCATGAATGCATAGCTGTGACATGAGGACTTCCAGTAAAGACCATACAGTACTATAGGTGAGAGCTACATGCAAGCGAATTATAATACAAAAGTATATTCCATCTACAGTTATTTTATACTTATATCTTTTTTTTGTATTTTTCTTGTTAATTTAATCCCTTATAAATCAATACAGATGCTATATCTGAGAAAATTACTTTTACGTACCTCTGTTTTCTCTCTCTCTCTGTGTGTGTGTGAATCTTACCCTCCATGAAAAACATGGTAACCATTTGATCATGGAAGCTTTTAAGTTACTACATGAGCATTGATAAATTTTTGTATTATAGAACCTCGGTTGCTAGGAAACACCCAACATGTGTACGTTGAAAGGAGGAGATTGTGGTGCAAAGGGATTTACAGTGACCACATTGCGATCTGTGTTTCCAAAGCGTCATTTTTTTTTTTTTGCAGCCTGAACACGGTAAAACCAATTTACTCATCATCTCCTAGCTAATTCTGAATTTCATTTTTTCATTTGTTTAAAGTTCTGTCGTTTTAATTTCGGTTTTCTGATAAGTTTCGAAATCCGCATTTAGTTTAAAGTTCTGTCGTTTTAATTTTGGTTTTGTGATCAGTTTCGAAATCCGCATTTAGTCAAAGGTCAAATACAATCGTTCACTTATTCAAATTTTTGGTACAGATGCTCTTCACCCAAGTAAGCCAACTCTACTTTCATTAACACTTATGCATTATTTCAGATATCTCAGTCGTCTTAAAAATTGAAATGCCAGCATAAATAAAGAAAATGGTACCATAAAACTCTATTCCCTGGACCAACTGCATTATAAACATCAGGCCATAAAGAAAAAAAAATATAAGGAGAGAAGGAAAACTTCTGAATGTTTCTGTAATGCAAAACTAGGTTCATAGATATCTGAATGAATGTTTCTCTTCGCGCTTTTAATATTTTCCCTCTCCCCTTGATAAGCTAAATGATAATGGAGCCAGATAATGTTCCTTCAGCAGAAGAGAATGCTTATAAACCACCATAATCGCTGTAGAGAAGCAAATAAGGAATTATTCCCACGTGTTGGGAATAACCCAGGGCTTGCCAGAGGGGAACGTTCCATATTTCGTACATATCGTAAATACCGTGGTGTATTCACTATGAAAAAGCTCCTGGTCTTATTATTGCCAAGGGTACTCCTGTACGAGGGATACACCCTGACATAATTGTACAATCGTTGAAAAGTATTTCGGGAGGTTCCAGAACCTATGACAAAGACTGCTGTTTTCACTCAATTGATATACACAGAATAATTTAACTCAGCACTTGGAATTCCGTGTATATGAGGATCTGCAGCCCAACAGAAAGGCGAAGGAGTTCCAGGTCTCTTAAGGAGAGCATTTGCTGCAACAGAGGGCCATTACTATACGTTCGCAACAGATACTAGTAATACAACAGTGCATGAATAGCAAGAAGATGATTTCATCACTGCATATGATGCAACTGAAGTAAAAGTACTGCATGACCTTTTCTTGTATAACAGCTGTGAGTTAACACTTGATCTCAAAACCATAGCACTGATAATTTTCCCTTGCAGATAATCACATAGCCTATATGACCGATGGGGGTACCGAGAATATTAAAAATTACAAGGAAATATTTGTGCAGCGAACTAGAAGCAAAATTCGGTCAAGATCTTCATTATTGGTGGAGGTGGCAACGTTTGCTTGAAGCAGATAGAGAATTTTCAGGTAGACTGACATGAACTATATATGTGAAAAAAGTAAAGGTAGAGGGTATGAAATGGCAGCTGTAAGCAGTTAGAGTGAGCTTATCACTAAAATCTAAAACGGTGTTTCTGTTATTCATGGCAAAGTCAGTTATTTGGTCGCTGTTAATATTTTTGCAACTCAGTTCTTGCAGCTCAATACCAACTGTATAAAAAATGCTAAACAGGTTAGTCAGCAAAATGGAAAACTGGGTCTACTCATTTTAGTGTGCATTTGGTCAACCTATATACGCTTATACATTAGAGACTACACCGAAGCATCACTCCACAGCCATCCCCAGGAATAAAATGAAGGAAATATAACAACAAGATTAGTTAAGTTTCACACATTGCACATCATGTTCATTATTGGCAAACAATTTCACTATGCTGGACTCGGGTTTGTGCATGAAATCTGGAATCACTGCAGAGTGGCCCGTTTCATGGGTTAAGGAAGACTGTAAAAATAATCAGGCTGCAAAACTACATAAACCTTCGTATAAAGCACTGCCCAGACTAGCGAAATATCAGCACTTTCAGTAAAACTTTTATATCTCAGTCTCATTTCCCTTACAGGTAAACAGTGTATAACTATACTTCAAACTGAATTTCTTCCAGCAAAAATTTTGAGTTGATGATACAAAATATTCTTGAAGAAATGCAAAAGGACAGAATTTACAACTGATTCGAGGTTTACTCTTTAAAGTAACCAGATGTTGAGTCAGGAGTTTCAGTGATCGTTGTGCAACAGAGTTATCGTCATAAAAGTGTTTACTTCAAATTTTCCGTTTATGGGGATAGCCGTGACTAAGCTCTCTCCTCTCAAAGTTAATGAAGCTCTGAGCCAGTGATTTGCTTATATAGAAATAAAAATGAAAAGAAGCTCTTTCCAGGATGTGGAATGCATTAATGATAAGCTTAGTCGCGGTTTGACACTGGGTACATTTAATTAGCAGTCAGCACACATCCCTAAATGCCCATAGACTGTCTCAAGGTAATGCTGGACCCTCGAGCAGCTTTGCAAGGAACCACCATAAGTCTGCTATTGATGGTGTGGATGCGAGGCAAGAAGGATGGACATCTTCACTATCGTATCTTCTCATTGACTCCATAATGCAGGGCTGGCTCATAGGACTGGGTCAAAAGCATTTCAAGACTTCAGAAACATGGTTTTCTGATCTGCTGGAGCTGACTAGAGGCTTCTGACATTCTTTAAGGGCTTTCTAACATAACGCAGGATCAAAAATATACTTTGGTCAGTATTTTGACCTATCAGGCCAAAATGCTTCCGTTTTGCGTAGTGTTGTATAATAATAATAATAATAATAATAATAATAATAATAATAATAATAATAATAATAATAATAATAATAATAATAATAATAATAATAATAATAATATGTATAAGATTTTAAGCACTCAGTTGCCAGCAGTTTAAGTAGGCTTATTGCCTACTATATGTCACTGGGTATGAAAAAATGTCTTGAGGAGCGTGCTTATGCCACAGTATGGTGAAAGATCCCTTGCCTTAGAACCTTATTCTGTAACTTAAAAAGAGTAATTAGCTGAAGATGTTGTCCATCTTGAAGGGTGCCTAGAGACTAAAGGGAAAGGTAATCTTTCACAAATGTAAACTCTGCAGGCAAAAAAGGAGCTGACTTGGGAGGTACTAGACGGTTGAAGATGGGATTTAAGACTGGGTCACTGCCAGGCTGTTGACTCAAAAGTTCTTTTTTACAAAATGCCTTTGTTGAAATAAATGCGAAATGAAAAATGGGAATGCTAAAGTCAAGAGAGGCAAAATTTTCTTGCATTATTCGGCAAAACATGAAAGAAACGTATTTAAAGTTACATTAAATGAAACCCTTCAATAAATTATGCTGTTAGGAAAGGAGGAAGTCATGCCTGGCACGTAAACATTTCCAACAAAAGGAAGAGATATCATAAAGGAAGTATCTTCGCAAATTAATGGAAAGTGATACAAGAATATCTTCATACACAGAGTGAATAAATAG
>NC_089795.1:14179714-14189714 GCF_040412425.1 Macrobrachium rosenbergii | reverse complement strand
ACCAAACGGATCGTCTGCTTAGGAGTAGAGACCTGGCATTTTTAACATGACGAGGAGTACGGTCGTTCTTTGCAATGAAGTGCCACAAACCATCGCTGTGAAAGGATTAATGAGTCTGGGGCACAATCGTCGCACTGAATCGACATCCTAGCGAGGGACTATACCCGTATGAATTTAATATACAAGTTACAGTCCGAGTAACTTAGTGTCAACCGTCACTCTGCATAACAGCAGGTTCGAGCTGGTCGCTGGACATGCCCTAGGCCTAGGACCGTGGACATAACGCTTAAGCGCGCAGAACAAGAGAGCTTTTGGCATTCTATAGTTGGTTTCATTTCATGTGTCCACTCACCAACGTAGGTTTTAGATAGATGTGCCATATGCATAGCTAGCTCTCGATTGGCGGAAATCCATGTTTCCGATATCGTAGGCTTACGCCTTACTGTGATAAAGATGCAAAATATATCTTCAGTAATACCTATGGATACTTATACTATATACAAACATCCCTCACGCCTTCTTATTCAGATCATAAACATGCCGATTTATGTCGATAATATAAAAATACGTACACGAATGACGAGCTTGTAACAAACAGTCTACTTAGGTTAAGCATAAAAAGACTTATTCGGAAGGTCGGTGTCATATAAGATATATCAACTATATCCCTTAGCGATAACAGATAACTAAATCTAAGTTTCTATACTCGGTTTTTTTACCGAGGCACATTTGCACCGAATCGCAGGGGTGTCCTTTTAGCTCGGAAAAGTTTCCTGCTAGCTGATTGGTTGCAAATATTTTGTCCGAATAGCAACATTGTTTTCAAACAATTACCGATTGGTGTTAAAATATGTGAAAAGTAAAAAAATTATGCAGCGTACATCCGAAAACAAGCTCCTGTCGTTGACTTCGGCGGGTGTTGTTATTAAATTTAGACTTACCATCACAATCCTTTATAATCTCTTTATTCGTTAACATTATTTATTGACAAAACACATATCTGAGGGAGAAATTTAGGTTAGTAAATAAGTTTCGATTCACATTACTTGGTAATTATTTGAAAGCAATGATGCTATTCGGACAAAATATTTGCAACCAATCAGCTAGCAGGAAACTTTTCCGAGCTTAAAGGACACCCCTGCGATTCGGTGCAAATGTGCCTCGGTAAAAAAAACCGAGTTTAGTAACACACACTCAAACCAATTCCATTTAAAATATTTTTTTAATACAGTGCAGCTGAAGATAGTTTGAGTTTATAGTACACTTCAACTATTCCCAATCGCCCTTCATTTCTACGTAAACACAACGTAGCCTTTTTCATTGGATTGTACATCCCCTTCCAAATGTACCGAAAGATATATTCTACATGCATTAATCTTACAAATACATTTCTTTATTCGGGGTGCTGAGGTAATAAGGAAAATGTGTTGGCAAAAACTTTCCGTTTGTTACATGCAAGGAAACTTATTATCTCAAACTCTCTTCAATACTAAGCACCGAGACTGATTACTAGACTGGCTATTGATTTGGAAACGCATCTATGTTCCTTTTATTAGTATTTTGGAGATGGAATTTGTATACAGATATGTGCATGGGAGTTCGGCAACAAACCACATACTGAAGATTTTAGTCATTCAAGGGTCAGATTTATGTGATAATGACTGCAGTGAAAAAGAATCTATGTTGCATAAATTTTATTTTCATGATCACATTAGGCCAATTTTGTTGTATTTTCAAAAGGTGTTTTTGAGATTTGTTGTATGAATCCAGAAAACTTTATGAATATTTTAATGTTTAATTTTCGTTGTAAATCAAAACTAGATTATAATATTGCACTAATTTTATTAAAAAAAAAAATATATATATATATATATATATATAGGCTACCTTAGTTTAACCAGACCACTGAGCTGGTTAACAGCTCTCCTAGGGCTGGCCCGAAGGATTAGACTTATTTTACGTGGCTATGATCCAATTAGTTACCTAGCAACGGGACCTACATCATAAATTATTGTGGAATCCGAACCACATTATAGCGAGAAATGAATTTCTATCACCAGAAATAACTTCCTCTAATTCTTCACTGGCCGGTCGGAGACTCGAACTCGGGCCTAGCAGAGTGGTAGCCGAGAACTCTACCGACTCCTCCAATGAGAAACTAGATTTTTTGACAGGTTACTTGTATACAAAGTGGGTGGGTCAAGTGAAACAGTTGTTGTCTGATTTGATGATGAGTCTTAGGAGTAAACTTAAGTATGATGGATGGTTTTGCTCAGTGCAGATAAAAGGAACTTTTGTAAGGGTTTCTCAAGGAAATATATGGCATACTTTTTTTTTTTTTAGAAAAAGACTGGCTCAGTTGTGTACGATGCCGTTCCCTTCACTTTCGTCGGCTAGTCCGGTTATTATCTAAGATGGGTATTAATTATTGTCTGTGACGGCAAATTAAAGGCTATTGTTATGGGATATATTGAAATTATTGCACTGAACATTTGAACAATTATAAAAAAGAGAACTGTTTATTTGAGATGATTATTAAGTGATCTATATGAAAAGAGTTTGTAGAATATTGTTACCTGAAAATTGCTAAACTCATTGCACTGTGGGCATTACTATCGGTTCTTTACAGTGTCCCTTCGGCCCCTAGCTGCAACCCATTTCATTCCTTTTACTGTACCTCCATTCATATTATCTTTCTTCAGTCTTGCTATCCACCCTCTCCTAACAATTATTTCATAGTGCAACTGCGAGGTTTTCCTCCTGGTACACTATGTTGAAGGAGTCTTCTCAACTGAATTTGCAGTTAATAGTGAGGTGCTACATGCTGCCACTGCGATAAGCAAAACGCCATGAGATTTACACATCTTGGTTAGCAGAATACATCACATAACTTGAGAGATGGGACTCAGAATAAATCACAGAAAAACAGAGGCAATGAAGACAGAGAATGCACAAAAGGGCTAAATAGCTTTATGTGGACAAAGGATTAATGATGCTAAATTTTTCAGATATTGAGGAACAATTGCATCCAATACTGGTTCTCTATTGTTGAATAATATTTCGAAACCGTAAAGCATGAAAGGAAAAGTTAAGTATACCTTAGTTTAACCAGACCACTGAGCTGATTAACAGCTCTCCTAGGGCTGGCCCGAAGGATTAGACTTATCTAACGTGGCTAAGAACCAACTGGTTACCTAGCAACGGGACCTACAGCTTATTGTGGGATCCGAACCACATTATAGCGAGAAATAAATTTCTATCACCAGAAATAAATTCCTCTAATTCTTCATTGGCCGGCCGGAGACTCGAACTCGGGCCTAGCAGAGTGGTAGCTGAGAACTCTACCGACTCGTCCAACGAGGAACTAAAAAGGAAAGAAATCACAAGTCTCGAACTGTCAACCTACTCGCCCAGTTCTCCTCGCTGCTGGGAGAAAGAGAGCTGGGGATTTGGTACAATACATGTACACATTCGCTACCAGGGCTTAGAGTCACTCTAAGCGATGTCAGGCAGCGCAGCCGATCGATGCTACGGCCTACCCCACCGCCAAATCAAAGTCCTTCAAAAGAAGCCATCGTGCTTACCCCATATAAAAATGGAAAAAAAACATTTAAAACGAAGAAAAAAGAAGATATATATATATATATATATATATATATATATATATATATATACATATATATATATATATATATATATATATATATATATATATATATATATATATATATATATATATATATATATATATATATATATATATATATATATATATATATATATATATATATATATATATATATATATATATATATATATATATATATATATATATATATATATATATATATATATATATATATATATATATATATATATATATATATATATATATATATATATATATATGAAAGGAAGGTAATACTTAAGTCTCGTGATATGTGTTTTGCTATAAGGACATGAATCATGGCAAGAGAATGTAACTACATCTAAAAGAGTTTATCTTTTTGAGAATAAATCTTTAAGAAGAATATTAGAGGTCAAATATTCGGACAGAGATAAAAATTATACCATAAAGAAAGTTATGGGGTTCCATACATGCAAGAGATAATGATGAAATGAAGATGACTATAGTGCAACAGCGGCATTAACGATGATAATAATAAAAACTTTGCTTTTTCGATATAATTCCGTAATAATAATAATAATAATAATAATAATAATAATAATAATAATAATAATAATAATAATAATAATAATAATAATAATAATAACAGCAGATGACATTTCTTATGAAATCACTTAACTTTAGGTATAGAGCGAACGTCTGGATTTTATCGTATAAGGAAATGCTTTGAATATCAGAATTTTTGCCAAACACACACACACACACACAAACACACAAACACACACACACACACACACACACACACACACACACACACACATATATATATATATATATATATATATATATATATATATATAAATAAATAAATATAAATTAAACCTCGGTTATTTTAGAAAGACTTGACCAGGTGTATGGTCATGATTACCTTTTCTGCATTTGTGCAGTCATCTCCAGTGCAGCCACGGTATCTGGAAGAGCCGCTCTTAAGGTTTCGGGCAACATGAAGCACACCACGCAGGCCAGAACGGACAACGCTCCACACAGCACTGATGGGCCCCACCAGTATATAGCACCCTGTAATATGATGTTAAAATGTGACACAACAGTGTTAGTTATATGGGAGAGGACCTCCAGAATGCACACTAACACCTTCTTCTTCAAGTTTTTAATATCAAGAGAAATTTCTAAAAGCAAATATTCACCGGGTTGATTGTCCCTTAAACGGAAGGCATTAAACAAAAGAACTTTTAGTTTTTTTATTTGAATGACTTTCCAGGTTCTAAAAAATAAAAAAAAATTTAAACCCACTCTTATGAAAATGCACAAGGATTCTCTTGCAATTTTCTTACAATTAAACATGTCTACAAAAATAAAAGCGCGGGCCCCAAACATGGAAGGAAATGCTACAAGAAATAAAAAATCTATATAATTCTTTTCTTGCAGCATTCCTTCCATGTTTGGCGCCCACCCTTTTATTTTTGTAGACATGATTAATTGTAAGCAAATCTTGATGTGTCTCAAAAAATTATTTTCTACCTTTTAGTGCATTTTAATGAAAGCGTTTTTAGACATTTTTTTTTACATTTTTTTTTATTTTATACTTTTTATTTTTGACAGAAGCTCTAACCGATTTATGGTTGCAGCTAATGAAATTGTACGTGATATCCTGTCAAGCCAAGAAGGTTTGAAAAATCCATAGAGTTATTAACTTATTCTACCGAGTCAAAGAAGGTATGAAAAACTAAAAGAGTTTCATACAAATCCTGAGATACTGGGAGAGGTCGCTGTAGGGTCACTAGAGGTCACTGCTGACCTACTGATCATGTAAGGTTGCGCTGTTACCAGGATTGAGTAACCATGCAAAATTTCAAGTCCAATGGACGAAGGGAACAAGTCGAAAACTGAGTTAAAAGTTTTGACCCAAACAGACACTGGAGTTAAGTGAAATGAAAGCATGTAATCAGCCATAACAATAGTAAGTATCTGCGGAAAGACATGTTGACGTTAGAAATATGAACAAATTCTGTTTCGTAGGAGAGAAGGAAGCAACTCACACCACATTGGGACCACTTATTTTTTTTTAGGTCTTTAGTCGGTATTATATATTCATGGATTTATAAGGGCAGCTGTTCTTAGAGGAACTACTGGTATTGCTGACTCTCTCTCTCTCTCTCTCTCTCTCTCTCTCTCTCTCTCTCTCTCTCTCTCTCACGCTTTTATTGCACTGTTCCATTATTGCATGGTAATCCAACTTTTTCACGCTACCCTGAGACTCTGGAAATGTGGATGACTTGTCTTGTTGAGTCCAGTTTAAAAAGTCAAAGAAAAAAAAAGTCACATTAATCTTTCCTAGAGAGTGGCCCCCAGGGGTTTTAACCAGGAACGTGTCCTTCCACCTTTGCGGCGTGTTTAGTACAAGCCCCTTGGGGATGACCGTAAAAACTTAAACAAAAGGCTGTAAATATCATAAAGATAATGACCCCCAAGAAATATTAGTCCTAGATAACGACCCCCGAAAACCCTCGGGGGTCACTATCTAGGAAAGCTCCAAAATGTTTACTGTTTTATTACTTTAATTGCCACCGTAAGTTAATGTGGCTTTTTTCCTGTGACTTTTTTTCCTAGCCAAAATTGTGACTTTTTTTCCTGAGACTTTATTACCGGCCACCTTCTTATTAAGTTGATTTGGAGCAATAATATAAAAGACATGTTGGCAAATTAGGAAGGTTGAAAAGTATCCCTTAGATGGTTGTTTTCTATCGTCTTGAATTAAGACAAAACATTGAAACAACAGTCTTGGGAATGATTTCCAGTTGCAACAAAATTCTGAAATAGGAGAAAATATATAAGAAGTAAAGACGTTTTACAGAAAAAAAAAAAAAAATTGCAAAAGTTGTTCGAAATCTCGGAGAAAATAAAAAAGTAAATTAAAACAAGAAAATTCATGAATAACGTGTATGTAAAATGCTTTCACTTAAAAGGGACTCTTAGATGCATAGATATTTTTTGGTTTAAATATAATGACTGGAGATAAAGCATATCCATTTAGATAAAGCAAACATCTGGAAAACATCGCCAGTTTTCCAAAAGAGGGACCTGGGGAGGCGACTCCTGAAGAGATTGGAGTCAACGTAGAGACAGCAGAAATGACCATAAAATATTCCAAGCACAAAGTGTCAGTGCAGATGTGATTACTTGAGGGCTTAAAATGAAATATTTCGTGAATGACAAATTACTTAAAGAGTGAATAAGATGAGCGAACCACTAGGGAATAGGTCAAAGGATTGTTGTTGCTAAAGGAGTATAAGAAAAACAATGATATTTTCATTTTTAGTTTTCTGGAAAAGAAAACTATTGAGATGGCTTTGCCTGTTCGTCCGCACTTTTACTGTCTTCACTTTTCTGTCCGCCCTCAGATCTTAAAAACTACAGAGGCTAGAGGGCTGCAAATTGGAATGTTGATCACCCACCCTCCAATCATCAAACATACCAAATTGCAGCCCTCTAGCCTTAGTAGTTTTCATTTTATTTAAGGTTAAAGTTAGCCATGATCGTGCTTCTGGCTACGTTATAGCACAAGCCACCACCGGGTTCGTGACTGAAAGTTTTAAGCGCCGCGGCTCATACAGCATTTATACGCTGTACAGAAAACTCGATTGCGCTGAAGAAACTTCGGCGCATTTTTTACTTGTTTATTTAGTGATGATGATAGGTGTAATAGAACGTTATTAAGTGAGGAAACGTAGACAATGATAGGGTGCTTAAAGATCAATTCAGTCCACTGAAAAGGTTTTGTTTTAATTAGATGCTCACGGCATGAATATTGTTTCTGAAGACACATAGTCAATTTGTTCTTCAGAAACACAACTTAATCTTAATAACATGGATGATACAACAGATGGTGGTGTAACACATGAATAGCCATGAAGGAGCAAGTAGTGTATGACTGATACAATCAAAGCAGAATAGAAGTGGATCTCGGGTGGCGGTTTTGTTAAATGAATGACATTTATATCTTTTACGCAATTGTGCTAATATTAAAATCTCTAAACATCAGATGTCGTCATGTAATCGTAAGATATTGCATATGGCTCATGGGATATCGGTAAAACATTTCCAGTTGAGAGAGAGAGAGAGAGAGAGAGAGAGAGAGAGAGAGAGAGAGAGAGAGAGAGAGAGAGAGAGAGAGAGAGAGACAGTCACCGATAGTTTCCAATCAGCTCAGGTAAAAAACTGAGGGACAGATAGTGTTATTAATGTAACCCTAACTGGAAAAGCAGAATGTTTCGAGTCCAATGGTCACAGTAAGAAGAGCCACCCATCATGAAAAACAAGCAATGGAAAAGAGATAACATAAAAAAAAAATCGGTTGGATAGAACAAATGGATAATGAAGTGAGAAATATGTGAACCTCGTCAACAAAAAAGTATTTGCACCCATTTTGAACTGAAGTTCCAACTATTCAACTTCCTGGTTTGGCTCTTGTAAGTAACTAATAGAATGTGCAGAGTAGTTGTTGATGGACACTAGTGGCTAAGACACTGTAATTTCTGGTGTTCCTCATGACACTGTTCTTGTCCCTTATTGTATATTATAGACACATGTGGTTTAGCTTAGTTGCCGGTTACCTAGGATGATGATGCTACTATGCATCGATACCATCTCGAGATTTCTTTAAACTAGCACAAGGTGCAAATCATGAGGAACGAAGGTAAATTCCAACAAAATTCAAATCTACGACACCGAATCCCTCGCCTTCGCCCACCATCCCGTGACAGATCTTTTCAGTGGCGGTCTCAAAAGTAGTTGGACAGAGAAGTCAAGTTGGAAAAGAGCCTGAAGAGTAAAATGGGATCTTTATCACAGGTAAATGCTCCAGGCAGAAAAAACATAAAATGTGGTTACAACGGATTATTAAAAAATGACTCACAAGTGCGTTTATGATATATGGAACGATGATCGATCCTGTTTTGGAAACCATTACGGAGGTTCCGAGGCCTCTCACTCGAACCTCCGTTGGGAAAAGTTCAGTTGCGTGCAGGTAGACGACCTGGTATGCCGCAGAAATAGTCATCTTGCCCAATAAAGCCATAGTCGTCGCAACCCATCCTGTTTAGGAAAGAAATGTAAGAGTACATTAGAAAAATTTAACCATTACAGTGGGATCACTTTTCGTTAATTGTTCAGTCTTTACAACGAGATGGTACGATTAGTGTGAGATAGAATAATTCCTTCTTTTGTCTGCAGTGCAGTTATTTGTAGGGCTAAAAAATATATGCATTTATTTTTAAAAAAGGTAATATTCCTACAACTGGAAGGGGGTATACTTACCTTGTGGAAATAATCCTATCACTCAAAAAAATTTCTTCTCGAAACATCATAAATTCCTTACCTTAACCCGAATCAGCAAGGAATCTCTTGAACAATGACTAGACTGCAGTCCTGAAAATTTTCGTTTTATGCAAATTGAGATGTCTTTTGATTTCAATCCTCCTCCTCAATGGCACCGAAGTGATTGCAGGTTATAAACAGGCAATGTCACCTCAAAGTATGTGTTGCCAATAACTTTTTCCTGTAGAATTTGAACTGCAATGTCATGAAGCAACGAGCCATTGCTTAAGCTACTTAACTACAAAACTGCACTTAGCATCATTTTTCTGGCGATATACAGTGCTTTGTAAGTGTCATCGTTCAGGACTAGTGGTGACCATATCATCTATAATAATAAAATCCGAGTGGATCTTGTCTGTCTTCCCCCGTGTGACAGTAGGGGAGACATGACACAGCCACCCTCCCTGTGCCGGGGGCAAGAATTGGATGTGTATAAAACCTCATTCTAGTTGGTGGCCGGTAATAAAGTCACAGGAAAAAGTCACGAAAAAAGTCACAATTTTGGCTAGGAAAAAAGTCACAGGAAAAAAAGTCACATTAATTTATGGTAGCAATTAACGTAATAGAACAGAAAATAATTGGGATCTTTCCTGGATAGTGACCCCCAAGGATTTTCGAGGGGCGTTATCGAGGACTAATACTTCATGGGGGTCATTATCTTTATAATATTAACAGCCTTTTGTTTGTGTTTACGGCCATCCCCAACGGGCTTGTACTAAACACGCCGCAAAGGTGGATACATACCGGATTAAAACCCGTGGAGGTCACTGTCTAGGAAAGATTAATATGATTTTTTTTCCTGTGACTATTTTTCTGTGACTTTTTTACCTGTGAATTTTTTACCTGGATTCCTTTAGCTGTGAAAGGAGGTCCAGCTGGCACACAATATATCTAGCTACAGAGCTCCCCTAAGTTTGATAAACATGATAAGCCTATAGAACAAGGGGATATATCTTGACGTGCAATTTCTGAAATGTT